>NW_023495466.1:0-100000 GCF_904425465.1 Colossoma macropomum
TGGCTAGCAAATTTCATAACTAGCGCGTTAATATATGGCTAGCATGTTATTTCATAACTAGCGCGTTAATATATGGCTAGCATGTTATTTCATAACTAGCGCTCTAATATATGGCTAGCATGTTATTTCATAACTAGCGCGTTAATATATGGCTAGCATGTTATTTCATAACTAGCGCACTAATATATGGCTAGCAAGTATTTCATAACTAGCGCGTTAATATATGGCTAGCAAGCAATTTCATAACTAGCGCGTTAATATATGGCTAGCATGTTATTTCATAACTAGCGCGTTAATATATGGCTAGCATGTTATTTCATAACTAGCGCGTTAATATATGGCTAGCAGTTATTTCATAACTAGCGCGTTAATATATGGCTAGCATGTTATTTCATAACTAGCGCGTTAATATATGGGCTAGCAAGTTATTTCATAACTAGCGTTAATATATGGCTAGCATGTTATTTCATAACTAGCGCGTTAATATATGGCTAGCATGTTATTTCATAACTAGCGTGTTAATATATGGCTAGCATGTTATTTCATAACTAGCGCGCTAATATATGGCTAGCATGTTATTTCATAACTAGCGCGTTAATATATGCTAGCATGTTATTTCATAACTAGCGCGTCAATATATGGCTAGCAAGTTATTTCATAACTAGCGCGTCAATATATGGCTAGCAAGTTATTTCATAACTAACGCGTCAATATATGGCTAGCATGTTATTTCATAACTAGCGCGTTAATATATGGCTAGCATGTTATTTCATGACTAGCGCGTTAATATATGGCTAGCATGTTATTTCATAACTAGCGCGTTAATATATGGCTAGCATGTTATTTCATAACTAGCGCGTTAATATATGGCTAGCAAGTTATTTCATAACTAGCGCGTAATATATGGCTAGCATGTTATTTCATAACTAGCGCGTTAATATATGGCTAGCATGTTATTTCATAACTAGCGCGTTAATATATGGCTAGCAAGTATTTCATAACTAGCGCGTTAATATATGGCTAGCATGTTATTTCATAACTAGCGCGTTAATATATGGCTAGCATGTTATTTCATAACTAGCGCGTTAATATATGGCTAGCAAGTTATTTCATAACTAGCGCGTTAATATATGGCTAGCATGTTATTTCATAACTAGCGCGTTAATATATGGCTAGCAAGTCATTTCATAACTAGCGCGTTAATATATGGCTAGCAAGTTATTTCATAACTAGCGCGTTAATATATGGCTAGCAAGTTATTTCATAACTAGCGCGTTAATATATGGCTAGCAAGTTATTTCATAACTAGCGCGTTAATATATGGCTAGCATGTTATTTCATAACTAGCGCGTTAATATATGGCTAGCATGTTATTTCATAACTAGCGCGTTAATATATGGCTAGCATGTTATTTCATAACTAGCGCGTTAATATATGGCTAGCAAGTTATTTCATAACTAGCGCGTTAATATATGGCTAGCATGTTATTTCATAACTAGCGCGTTAATATATGGCTAGCATGTTATTTCATAACTAGCGCGTTAATATATGGCTAGCAAGTATTTCATAACTAGCGCGTTAATATATGGCTAGCATGTTATTTCATAACTAGCGCGTTAATATATGGCTAGCAAGTTATTTCATAACTAGCGCGTTAATATATGGCTAGCATGTTATTTCATAACTAGCGCGTTAATATATGGCTAGCATGTTATTTCATAACTAGCGCGTTAATATATGGCTAGCATGTTATTTCATAACTAGCGCGTTAATATATGGCTAGCATGTTATTTCATAACTAGCGCGTTAATATATGGCTAGCATGTTATTTCATAACTAGCGCGTTAATATATGGCTAGCATGTTATTTCATAACTAGCGCGTTAATATATGGCTAGCAAGTTATTTCATAACTAGCGCGTTAATATATGGCTAGCATGTTATTTCATAACTAGCGCGTTAATATATGGCTAGCAAGTTATTTCATACTAGCGCGTTAATATATGGCTAGCATGTTATTTCATAACTAGCGCGTTAATATATGGCTAGCATGTTATTTCATAACTAGCGCGTTAATATATGGCTAGCAAGTTATTTCATAACTAGCGCGTTAATATATGGCTAGCAGTTATTTCATAACTAGCGCATAATATATGGCTAGCATGTTATTTCATAACTAGCGCGTTAATATATGGCTAGCAAGTATTTCATAACTAGCGCGTTAATATATGGCTAGCATGTTATTTCATAACTAGCGCGTTAATATATGGCTAGCAGTTATTTCATAACTAGCGCGTTAATATATGGCTAGCAAGTTATTTCATAACTAGCGCGTTAATATATGGCTAGCATGTTATTTCATAACTAGCGCGTTAATATATGGCTAGCAAGTTATTTCATAACTAGCGCGTTAATATATGGCTAGCATGTTATTTCATAACTAGCGCGTTAATATATGGCTAGCATGTTATTTCATAACTAGCGCGTTAATATATGGCTAGCATGTTATTTCATAACTAGCGCGTTAATATATGGCTAGCATGTTATTTCATAACTAGCGCGTTAATATATGGCTAGCATGTTATTTCATAACTAGCGCGTTAATATATGGCTAGCAAGTTATTTCATAACTAGCGCGTTAATATATGGCTAGCAAGTATTTCATAACTAGCGCGTTAATATATGGCTAGCATGTTATTTCATAACTAGCGCGTTAATATATGGCTAGCAAGTTATTTCATAACTAGCGCGTTAATATATGGCTAGCATGTTATTTCATAACTAGCGCGTTAATATATGGCTAGCAAGTATTTCATAACTAGCGCGTTAATATATGGCTAGCAAGTTATTTCATAACTAGCGCGTTAATATATGGCTAGCATGTTATTTCATAACTAGCGCGTTAATATATGGCTAGCAAGTATTTCATCACTAGCGCGTTAATATATGGCTAGCATGTTATTTCATAACTAGCGCGTTAATATATGGCTAGCATGTTATTTCATAACTAGCGCGTTAATATATGGCTAGCATGTTATTTCATAACTAGCGCGTTAATATATGGCTAGCATGTTATTTCATAACTAGCGCGTTAATATATGGCTAGCATGTTATTTCATAACTAGCGCGTTAATATATGGCTAGCAAGTATTTCATAACTAGCGCGTTAATATATGGCTAGCAAGTTATTTCATAACTAGCGCGTTAATATATGGCTAGCATGTTATTTCATAACTAGCGCGTTAATATATGGCTAGCATGTTATTTCATAACTAGCGCGTTAATATATGGCTAGCATGTTATTTCATAACTAGCGCGTTAATATATGGCTAGCATGTTATTTCATAACTAGCGCGTTAATATATGGCTAGCAATTATTTCATAACTAGCGCTAGATATATGGCTAGCATGTTATTTCATAACTAGCGCGTTAATATATGGCTAGCATGTTATTTCATAACTAGCGCGTTAATATATGGCTAGCAACTATTTCATAACTAGCGCGTTAATATATGGCTAGCATGTTATTTCATAACTAGCGCGTTAATATATGGCTAGCATGTTATTTCATAACTAGCGCGTTAATATATGGCTAGCAAGTTATTTCATACTAGCGCGTTAATATATGGCTAGCATGTTATTTCATAACTAGCGCGTTAATATATGGCTAGCAAGTTATTTCATAACTAGCGCGTTAATATATGGCTAGCAAGTTATTTCATAACTAGCGCGTTAATATATGGCTAGCATGTTATTTCATAACTAGCGCGTTAATATATGGCTAGCAAGTTATTTCATAACTAGCGCGTTAATATATGGCTAGCATGTTATTTCATAACTAGCGCGTTAATATATGGCTAGCATGTTATTTCATAACTAGCGCGTTAATATATGGCTAGCATGTTATTTCATAACTAGCGCGTTAATATATGGCTAGCAAGTTATTTCATAACTAGCGCGTTAATATATGGCTAGCATGTTATTTCATAACTAGCGCGTTAATATATGGCTAGCAAGTTATTTCATAACTAGCGCGTTAATATATGGCTAGCAAGTTATTTCATAACTAGCGCGTTAATATATGGCTAGCATGTTATTTCATAACTAGCGCGTTAATATATGGCTAGCAAGTTATTTCATAACTAGCGCGTTAATATATGGCTAGCAAGTTATTTCATAACTAGCGCGTTAATATATGGCTAGCATGTTATTTCATAACTAGCGCGTTAATATATGGCTAGCAAGTTATTTCATAACTAGCGCGTAATATATGGCTAGCATGTTATTTCATAACTAGCGCGTTAATATATGGCTAGCATGTTATTTCATAACTAGCGCGTTAATATATGGCTAGCATGTTATTTCATAACTAGCGCGTTAATATATGGCTAGCAAGTTATTTCATAACTAGCGCGTTAATATATGGCTAGCATGTTATTTCATAACTAGCGCGTTAATATATGGCTAGCAAGTTATTTCATAACTAGCGCGTTAATATATGGCTAGCATGTTATTTCATAACTAGCGCGTTAATATATGGCTAGCATGTTATTTCATAACTAGCGCGTTAATATATGGCTAGCAAGTTATTTCATAACTAGCGCGTTAATATATGGCTAGCATGTTATTTCATAACTAGCGCGTTAATATATGGCTAGCATGTTATTTCATAACTAGCGCGTTAATATATGGCTAGCAAGTTATTTCATAACTAGCGCGTTAATATATGGCTAGCATGTTATTTCATAACTAGCGCGTTAATATATGGCTAGCATGTTATTTCATAACTAGCGCGTTAATATATGGCTAGCAAGTTATTTCATAACTAGCGCGTTAATATATGGCTAGCATGTTATTTCATAACTAGCGCGTTAATATATGGCTAGCAAGTTATTTCATAACTAGCGCGTTAATATATGGCTAGCAAGTTATTTCATAACTAGCGCGTTAATATATGGCTAGCAAGTTATTTCATAACTAGCGCGTTAATATATGGCTAGCATGTTATTTCATAACTAGCGCGTTAATATATGGCTAGCATGTTATTTCATAACTAGCGCGTTAATATATGGCTAGCATGTTATTTCATAACTAGCGCGTTAATATATGGCTAGCAAGGAATTTGATAACTAGCGCGTTAATATATGGCTAGCAAGCAATTTCATAACTAGCGCGTTAATATATGGCTAGCATGTTATTTCATAACTAGCGCGTTAATATATGGCTAGCAAGCAATTTCATAACTAGCGCGTTAATATATGGCTAGCATGTTATTTCATAACTAGCGCGTTAATATATGGCTAGCAAGTTATTTCATAACTAGCGCGTTAATATATGGCTAGCAATTATTTCATAACTAGCGCGTTAATATATGGCTAGCATGTTATTTCATAACTAGCGCGTTAATATATGGCTAGCAAGCTATTTCATAGCTAGCGCGTTAATATATGGCTAGCATGTTATTTCATAACTAGCGCGTTAATATATGGCTAGCATGTTATTTCATAACTAGCGCGTTAATATATGGCTAGCATGTTATTTCATAACCAGCGCGTTAATATATGGCTAGCAAGTTATTTCATAACTAGCGCGTTAATATATGGCTAGCATGTTATTTCATAACTAGCGCGTTAATATATGGCTAGCATGTTATTTCATAACTAGCGCGTTAATATATGGCTATCATGTTATTTCATAAATAGCGCTCTAATATATGGCTAGCATGTTATTTCATAACTAGCGCGTTAATATATGGCTAGCAAGCAATTTCATAACTAGCGCGTTAATATATGGCTAGCAAGTTATTTCATAACTAGCGCGTTAATATATGGCTAGCATGTTATTTCATAACTAGCGCGTTAATATATGGCTAGCAAGTTATTTCATAACTAGCGCGTTAATATATGGCTAGCATGTTATTTCATAACTAGCGCGTTAATATATGGCTAGCATGTTATTTCATAACTAGCGCGTTAATATATGGCTAGCATGTTATTTCATAACTAGCGCGTTAATATATGGCTAGCAGAATTTCATAACTAGCGTGTTAATGTATGGCTAGCAAGTATTTCACAACTAGCACGTTAATATATGGCTAGCAAGTGTTTCACAACTAGCGCGTTAATATATGGCTAGCAAGTATTTCATAACTAGCGCGTTAATATATGGCTAGCAAGTTATTTCATAACTAGCGCGTTAATATATGGCTAGCATGTTATTTCATAACTAGCGCGTTAATATATGGCTAGCATGTTATTTCATAACTAGCGCGTTAATATATGGGTAGCAAGCAATTTCACAGCTAATGCGTTAATATATGGCTAGCATGTTATTTCATAACTAGCGCGTTAATATATGGCTAGTATGTTATTTCATAACTAGCGTGTTAATATATGGCTAGCATGTTATTTCATAAATAGCGCGCTAATATATGGCTAGCATGTTATTTCATAACTAGCGCGTTAATATATGCTCAGCAAGTTATTTCATAACCAGCGCGTTAATATATGGCTAGCAAGCTATTTCATAAATAGCGCGCTAATATATGGCTAGCAAGTTATTTCATAACCATCGCTTTAATATATGGCTAGCATGTTATTTCATAAATAGCGCGTTAATATATGGCTAGCATGTTATTTCATGACTAGCACGTTAATATACGGCTAGCGTGTTATTTCATAACTAGCGCGTTAATATGTGGCTAGCATGTTATTTAATAACTAGCGCGTTAATATACGGCTAGCAAGCAATTTCATAACTAGCGCATCAATATATGGCTAGCATGTTATTTCATAACTAGCGCGTTAATATATGGCTAGCATGTTATTTCATAACTAGCGCGTTAATATATGTCTAGCAAAGAATTTCATAACTAGCGCGTTAATATACGGCTAGCGTGTTATTTCATAAGTAGCGCGTTAATACATGGCTAGCATGTTATTTAATAACTAGCGCGTTAATATACGGCTAGTAAGCAATTTCATTATTAGCGCATCAATATATGGCTAGCATGTTATTTCATAACTAGCGCGTTAATATATGTCTAGCAAGCAATTTCATAACTAGCGCGTTAATATATGGCTAGCAAGTTATTTCATAACTAGCGCGTTAATATATGGCTAGCATGTTATTTCATAACCAGCACGTTAATATATGGCTAGCAAGTTATTTCATAATTAGCGCGCTAATATATGGCTAGCATGTTATTTCATAAATAGCGCGCTAATATATGGCTAGCATGTTATTTCATAACTAGCGCGTTAATATATGGCTAGCATGTTATTTCATAACTAGCGCGTTAATATACGGCTAGCAAGCAATTTCAAAACTAGCGCGTTAATATATGGCTAGCATGTTATTTCATGACTAGCGTGTTAATATATGGCTAGCAAGGAATTTGATAACTAGCGCGTTAATATATGGCTAGCAAGGAATTTCATAACTAGCGCGTTAATATATGGCTAGCATGTTATTTCATAACTAGCGCGTTAATATATGGCTAGCAAGCAATTTCATAACTAGCGCGTTAATATATGGCTAGCAAGTTATTTCATAACTAGCGCGTTAATATATGGCTAGCATGTTATTTCATAACTAGCACGTTAATATATGGCTAGCATGTTATTTCATAGATAGCGCGCTAATATATGGCAAGCATGTTATTTCATAACTTGCGCGCTAATATATGGCTAGCATGTTATTTCATAACTAGCGCGTTAATATATGGCTAGCATGTTATTTCATAACTAGCGCGTTAATATACGGCTAGCAAGCAATTTCAAAACTAGCGCGTTAATATATGGCTAGCATGTTATTTCATAACTAGCGCGTTAATATATGGCTAGCAAGCAATTTCACAGCTAATGCGTTAATATATGGCTAGCATGTTATTTCATAACTAGCGCGTTAATATATGGCTAGCATGTTATTTCATAACTAGCGCGTTAATATATGTCTAGCAAGTTATTTCATAAATAGCGTGCTAATATATGGCTAGCATGTTATTTCATAACTTGCGCGCTAATATATGACTAGCATGTTATTTCATAACTAGCGCGTTAATATATGGCTAGCAAGCAATTTCATAAATAGCGCGTTAATATATGGCTAGCATGTTATTTCATGACTAGCGCGTTAATATATGGCTAGCATGTTATTTCATAACTAGCGCGTTAATATATGGCTAGCAAGCAATTTCATTATTAGCGCATCAATATATGGCTAGCATGTTATTTCATAACTAGCGCGTTAATATATGGCTAGCAAGCAATTTCATAACTAGCGCGTTAATATATGGCTAGCAAGTTATTTCATAACTAGCGCGTTAATATATGGCTAGCAAGTTATTTCATAACTAGCGCGTTAATATATGGCTAGCATGTTATTTCATAAACTAGCGCGTTAATATATGGCTAGCATGTTATTTCATAACTAGCGCGTTAATATATGGCTAGCATGTTATTTCATGACTAGCGCGTTAATATATGGCTAGCAAGTATTTCATAACTAGCGCGTTAATATATGGCTAGCAAGCAATTTCATAACTAGCGCGTTAATATATGGCTAGCATGTTATTTCATAACTAGCGCGTTACTATATGGCTAGCAAGTCATTTCATAACTAGCGCGTTAATATATGGCTAGCATGTTATTTCATGACTAGCGCGTTAATATATGGCTAGCAAGGAATTTGATAACTAGCGCGTTAATATATGGCTAGCAAGCAATTTCATAACTAGCGCGTTAATATATGGCTAGCATGTTATTTCATAACTAGCGCGTTAATATATGGGCTAGCAAGCAATTTCACAGCTAATGCGTTAATATATGGCTAGCATGTTATTTCATAACTAGCGCGTTAATATATGGCTAGCATGTTATTTCATAACTAGCGCGTTAATATATGGCTAGCATGTTATTTCATAACTAGCGCGCTAATATATGGCTAGCATGTTATTTCATAACTAGCGCGTTAATATATGCTCAGCAAGTTATTTCATAACCAGCGCGTTAATATATGGCTAGCAAGTTATTTCATAACTAGCGCGCTAATATATGGCTAGCAAGTTATTTCATAACTAGCGCGTTTAATATATGGCTAGCATGTTATTTCATAAACTAGCGCGTTAATATATGGCTAGCATGTTATTTCATGACTAGCACGTTAATATATGGCTAGCGTGTTATTTCATAACTAGCGCGTTAATATGTGGCTAGCATGTTATTTAATAACTAGCGCGTTAATATATGGCTAGCAAGCAATTTCATAACTAGCGCGTCAATATATGGCTAGCATGTTATTTCATAACTAGCGCGTTAATATATGGCTAGCATGTTATTTCATAACTAGCGCGTTAATATATGGCTAGCAAAGTATTTCATAACTAGCGCGTTAATATATGGCTAGCATGTTATTTCATAACTAGCGCGTTAATACTGGCTAGCATGTTATTTCATAACTAGCGCGTTAATATATGGCTAGCAGCAATTTCATTACTAGCGCGTTAATATATGGCTAGCATGTTATTTCATAACTAGCGCGTTAATATATGGCTAGCAAGCTATTTCATAACTAGCGCGTTAATATATGGCTAGCAAGTTATTTCATAACTAGCGCGTTAATATATGGCTAGCATGTTATTTCATAACTAGCGCGTTAATATATGGCTAGCAAGTTATTTCATAACTAGCGCGCTAATATATGGCTAGCATGTTATTTCATAACTAGCGCGTTAATATATGGCTAGCATGTTATTTCATAACTAGCGCGTTAATATATGGCTAGCATGTTATTTCATAACTAGCGCGTTAATATACGGCTAGCAAGCAATTTCATAAACTAGCGCGTTAATATATGGCTAGCATGTTATTTCATGACTAGCGCGTTAATATATGGCTAGCAAGGAATTTGATAACTAGCGCGTTAATATATGGCTAGCAAGGAATTTCATAACTAGCGCGTTAATATATGGCTAGCATGTTATTTCATAACTAGCGCGTTAATATATGGCTAGCAAGCAATTTCATAACTAGCGCGTTAATATATGGCTAGCAAGTTATTTCATAACTAGCGCGTTAATATATGGCTAGCATGTTATTTCATAACTAGCGCGTTAATATATGGCTAGCAAGTTATTTCATAACTAGCGCGCTAATATATGGCTAGCATGTTATTTCATAACTAGCGCGCTAATATATGGCTAGCATGTTATTTCATAACTAGCGCGTTAATATATGGCTAGCATGTTATTTCATAACTAGCGCGTTAATATATGGCTAGCAAGCAATTTCATAAACTAGCGCGTTAATATATGGCTAGCATGTTATTTCATAACTAGCGCGTTAATATATGGCTAGCAAGCTATTTCATAACTAGCGCGTTAATATATGGCTAGCATGTTATTTCATAACTAGCGCGTTAATATATGGCTAGCATGTTATTTCATAACTAGCGCGTTAATATATGTCTAGCAAGTTATTTCATAAATAGCGTGCTAATATATGGCTAGCATGTTATTTCATAACTAGCGCGCTAATATATGGCTAGCATGTTATTTCATAACTAGCGCGTTAATATATGGCTAGCAAGCAATTTCATAAATAGCGCGTTAATATATGGCTAGCATGTTATTTCATGACTAGCACGTTAATATGTGGCTAGCATGTTATTTACTAACTAGCGCGTTAATATACGGCTAGCAAGCAATTTCATTATTAGCGCATCAATATATGGCTAGCATGTTATTTCATAACTAGCGCGTTAATATATGGCTAGCAAGCAATTTCATAACTAGCGCGTTAATATATGGCTAGCAAGTTATTTCATAACTAGCGCGTTAATATATGGCTAGCAAGTTATTTCATAAATAGCGCGCTAATATATGGCAAGCATGTTATTTCATAAATAGCGCGTTAATATGTGGCTAGCATGTTATTTCATAAATAGCGCGTTAATATATGGCTAGAATGTTATTTCATGACTAGCGCGTTAATATATGGCTAGCAAGGAATTTCATAACTAGCGCGTTAATATATGGCTAGCAAGCAATTTCATAACTAGCGCGTTAATATATGGCTAGCATGTTATTTCATAACTAGCGCGTTAATATATGGCTAGCAAGCAATTTCAAAACTAGCGCGTTAATATATGGCTAGCATGTTATTTCATGACTAGCGCGTTAATATATGGCTAGCAAGGAATTTGATAACTAGCGCGTTAATATATGGCTAGCAAGCAATTTCATAACTAGCGCGTTAATATATGGCTAGCATGTTATTTCATAACTAGCGCGTTAATATATGGCTAGCAAGCAATTTCACAGCTAATGCGTTAATATATGGCTAGCATGTTATTTCATAACTAGCGCGTTAATATATGGCTAGCATGTTATTTCATAACTAGCGCGTTAATATATGGCTAGCATGTTATTTCATAACTAGCGCGTTAATATATGGCTAGCAAGTATTTCATAACTAGCACGTTAATATATGGCTAGCATGTTATTTCATAACTAGCGCGTCAATATATGGCTAGCATGTTATTTCATAACTAGCGCGTTAATATATGGCTAGTAAGTAATTTCATTATTAGCGCATCAATATATGGCTAGTATGTTATTTCATAACTAGCGCGTTAATATATGGCTAGCAAGCTATTTCATAACTAGCGCGTTAATATATGGCTAGCAAGTTATTTCATAACTAGCGCGTTAATATATGGCTAGCATGTTATTTCATAACTAGCGCGTTAATATATGGCTAGCAAGTTATTTCATAACTAGCGCGCTAATATATGGCTAGCATGTTATTTCATAACTAGCGCGTTAATATATGGCTAGCATGTTATTTCATAACTAGCCCGTTAATATATGGCTAGCATGTTATTTCATAACTAGCGCGTTAATATATGGCTAGCAAGTTATTTCATAACTAGCGCGTTAATATATGGCTAGCACGTTATTTCATGACTAGCGCGTTAATATATGGCTAGCAAGTTATTTCATAACTAGCGCGTTAATATATGGCTAGCAAGTTATTTCATAACTAGCGCGTTAATATATGGCTAGCAAGTTATTTCATAACTAGCGCGTTAATATATGGCTAGCATGTTATTTCATAACTAGCGCGTTAATATATGGCTAGCATGTTATTTCATAACTAGCGCGTTAATATATGGCTAGCAAGTTATTTCATAACTAATGCGTTAATATATGGCTAGCATGTTATTTCATAACTAGCGCGTTAATATATGGCTAGCATGTTATTTCATAACTAGCGCGTTAATATATGGCTAGCATGTTATTTCATAACTAGCGCGTTAATATATGGCTAGCAAGTTATTTCATAACTAGCGCGTTAATATATGGCTAGCATGTTATTTCATAACTAGCGCGTTAATATATGGCTAGCATGTTATTTCATAACTAGCGCGTTAATATATGGCTAGCAAGTTATTTCATACTAGCGCGTTAATATATGGCTAGCATGTTATTTCATAACTAGCGCGTTAATATATGGCTAGCAAGTTATTTCATAACTAGCGCGTTAATATATGGCTAGCAAGTTATTTCATAACTAGCGCGTTAATATATGGCTAGCATGTTATTTCATAACTAGCGCGTTAATATATGGCTAGCAAGTTATTTCATAACTAGCGCGTTAATATATGGCTAGCATGTTATTTCATAACTAGCGCGTTAATATATGGCTAGCATGTTATTTCATAACTAGCGCGTTAATATATGGCTAGCATGTTATTTCATAACTAGCGCGTTAATATATGGCTAGCAAGTTATTTCATAACTAGCGCGTTAATATATGGCTAGCATGTTATTTCATAACTAGCGCGTTAATATATGGCTAGCAAGTTATTTCATAACTAGCGCGTTAATATATGGCTAGCAATTATTTCATAACTAGCGCGTTAATATATGGCTAGCAATTATTTCATAACTAGCGCGTTAATATATGGCTAGCATGTTATTTCATAACTAGCGCGTTAATATATGGCTAGCATGTTATTTCATAACTAGCGCGTTAATATATGGCTAGCAAGTTATTTCATAACTAAGCGTTAATATATGGCTAGCATGTTATTTCATAACTAGCGCGTTAATATATGGCTAGCATGTTATTTCATAACTAGCGCGTTAATATATGGCTAGCATGTTATTTCATAACTAGCGCGTTAATATATGGCTAGCAAGTATTTCATAACTAGCGCGTTAATATATGGCTAGCATGTTATTTCATAACTAGCGCGTTAATATATGGCTAGCAAGTTATTTCATAACTAGCGCGTTAATATATGGCTAGCAAGTTATTTCATAACTAGCGCGTTAATATATGGCTAGCATGTTATTTCATAACTAGCGCGTTAATATATGGCTAGCAAGTATTTCATAACTAGCGCGTTAATATATGGCTAGCATGTTATTTCATAACTAGCGCGTTAATATATGGCTAGCATGTTATTTCATAACTAGCGCGTTAATATATGGCTAGCATGTTATTTCATAACTAGCGCGTTAATATATGGCTAGCAAGTATTTCATAACTAGCGCGTTAATATATGGCTAGCATGTTATTTCATAACTAGCGCGTTAATATATGGCTAGCATGTTATTTCATAACTAGCGCGTTAATATATGGCTAGCATGTTATTTCATAACTAGCGCGTTAATATATGGCTAGCAAGTAATTTCATACTAGCGCGTAATATATGGCTAGCATGTTATTTCATAACTAGCGCGTTAATATATGGCTAGCAAGTTATTTCATAACTAGCGCGTTAATATATGGCTAGCAAGTTATTTCATAACTAGCGCGTTAATATATGGCTAGCATGTTATTTCATAACTAGCGCGTTAATATATGGCTAGCAAGTTATTTCATAACTAGCGCGTTAATATATGGCTAGCATGTTATTTCATAACTAGCGCGTTAATATATGGCTAGCATGTTATTTCATAACTAGCGCGTTAATATATGGCTAGCAAGTTATTTCATAACTAGCGCGTTAATATATGGCTAGCAAGTTATTTCATAACTAGCGCGTTAATATATGGCTAGCATGTTATTTCATAACTAGCGCGTTAATATATGGCTAGCAAGTTATTTCATAACTAGCGCGTTAATATATGGCTAGCAAGTTATTTCATAACTAGCGCGTTAATATATGGCTAGCAAGTTATTTCATAACTAGCGCGTTAATATATGGCTAGCATGTTATTTCATAACTAGCGCGTTAATATATGGCTAGCATGTTATTTCATAACTAGCGCGTTAATATATGGCTAGCAAGTTATTTCATAACTAGCGCGTTAATATATGGCTAGCATGTTATTTCATAACTAGCGCGTTAATATATGGCTAGCATGTTATTTCATAACTAGCGCGTTAATATATGGCTAGCATGTTATTTCATAACTAGCGCGTTAATATATGGCTAGCAAGTTATTTCATAACTAGCGCGTTAATATATGGCTAGCAAGTTATTTCATAACTAGCGCGTTAATATATGGCTAGCATGTTATTTCATAACTAGCGCGTTAATATATGGCTAGCATGTTATTTCATAACTAGCGCGTTAATATATGGCTAGCAAGTTATTTCATAACTAGCGCGTTAATATATGGCTAGCATGTTATTTCATAACTAGCGCGTTAATATATGGCTAGCATGTTATTTCATAACTAGCGCGTTAATATATGGCTAGCATGTTATTTCATAACTAGCGCGTTAATATATGGCTAGCATGTTATTTCATGACTAGCGCGTTAATATATGGCTAGCATGTTATTTCATAACTAGCGCGTTAATATATGGCTAGCATGTTATTTCATAACTAGCGCGTTAATATATGGCTAGCATGTTATTTCATAACTAGCGCGTTAATATATGGCTAGCATGTTATTTCATAACTAGCGCGTTAATATATGGCTAGCATGTTATTTCATAACTAGCGCGTTAATATATGGCTAGCAAGTTATTTCATAACTAGCGCGTTAATATATGGCTAGCAATTATTTCATAACTAGCGCGTTAATATATGGCTAGCATGTTATTTCATAACTAGCGCGTTAATATATGGCTAGCAAGCTATTTCATAACTAGCGCGTTAATATATGGCTAGCATGTTATTTCATAACTAGCGCGTTAATATATGGCTAGCAAGTTATTTCATAACTAGCGCGTTAATATATGGCTAGCATGTTATTTCATAACTAGCGCGTTAATATATGGCTAGCATGTTATTTCATAACTAGCGCGTTAATATATGGCTAGCAAGGAATTTCATAACTAGCGCGTTAATATATGGCTAGCGTGTTATTTCATAACTAGCGCGTTAATATATGGCTAGCAAGTTATTTCATAACCAGCGCGTTAATATATGGCTAGCACATTATTTCATAACGTTAATATATGTCTAGCGTGTTATTTCATAACTAGCGCGTTAATATGTGGCTAGCATGTTATTTAATAACTAGCGCGTTAATATATGGCTAGCATGTTATTTCATAACCAGCGCGTTAATATATGGCTAGCAAGTTATTTCATAAATAGCGCGCTAATATATGGCTAGCATGTTATTTCATAACTAGCGCGCTAATATATGGCTAGCATGTTATTTCATAACTAGCGCGTTAATATATGGCTAGCATGTTATTTCATAACTAGCGCGTTAATATACGGCTAGCAAGCAATTTCAAAACTAGCGCGTTAATATATGGCTAGCATGTTATTTCATGACTAGCGCGTTAATATATGGCTAGCAAGTATTTGATAACTAGCGCGTTAATATATGGCTAGCAAGCAATTTCATAACTAGCGCGTTAATATATGGCTAGCATGTTATTTCATAACTAGCGCGTTAATATATGGCTAGCAAGTTATTTCATAGCTATGCGTTAATATATGGCTAGCAAGTTATTTCATAACTAGCGCGTTAATATATGGCTAGCATGTTATTTCATAACTAGCGCGTTAATATATGGCTAGCATGTTATTTCATAACTAGCGCGTTAATATATGGCTAGCAAGCAATTTCATAACTAGCGCGTTAATATATGGCTAGCATGTTATTTCATGACTAGCACGTTAATATGTGGCTAGCATGTTATTTAATAACTAGCGCGTTAATATATGGCTAGCAAGTTATTTCATAACCAGCGCATTAATATATGGCTAGCATGTTATTTAATAACTAGCGCGTTAATATATGGCTAGCAAGTTATTTCATAACTAGCGCGTTAATATATGGCTAGCATGTTATTTCATAACTAGCGCGTTAATATATGGCTAGCAAGTTATTTCATAACTAGCGCGTTAATATATGGCTAGCATGTTATTTCATAACTAGCGCGTTAATATATGGCTAGCAAGTTATTTCATAACTAGCGCGTTAATATATGGCTAGCAAGTTATTTCATAACTAGCGCGTTAATATATGGCTAGCATGTTATTTCATAACTAGCGTGTTAATATATGGCTAGCATGTTATTTCATAACTAGCGCGTTAATATATGGCTAGCATGTTATTTCATAATCAGCGCGCTAATGTATGGCTAGCAAGTTATTTCATAACTAGCGCGCTAATATATGGCTAGCATGTTATTTCATAACTAGCGCGTTAATATATGGCTAGCATGTTATTTCATAACTAGCGCGTTAATATATGGCTAGCAGTTATTTCATAACTAGCGCGTTAATATATGGCTAGCATGTTATTTCATAACTAGCGCGTTAATATATGGCTAGCAAGTTATTTCATAACTAGCGCGTTAATATATGGCTAGCAAGTTATTTCATAACTAGCGCGTTAATATATGGCTAGCATGTTATTTCATGACTAGCGCGTTAATATATGGCTAGCATGTTATTTCATAACTAGCGCGTTAATATATGGCTAGCATGTTATTTCATAACTAGCGCGTTAATATATGGCTAGCAAGTTATTTCATAACTAGCGCGTTAATATATGGCTAGCATGTTATTTCATAACTAGCGCGTTAATATATGGCTAGCATGTTATTTCATAACTAGCGCGTTAATATATGGCTAGCATGTTATTTCATAACTAGCGCGTTAATATATGGCTAGCAAGTATTTCATAACTAGCGCGTTAATATATGGCTAGCAAGTTATTTCATAACTAGCGCGTTAATATATGGCTAGCATGTTATTTCATAACTAGCGCGTTAATATATGGCTAGCATGTTATTTCATAACTAGCGCGTTAATATATGGCTAGCAAGTTATTTCATAACTAGCGCGTTAATATATGGCTAGCATGTTATTTCATGACTAGCGCGTTAATATATGGCTAGCAAGTTATTTCATAACTAGCGCGTTAATATATGGCTAGCAAGTTATTTCATAACTAGCGCGTTAATATATGGCTAGCATGTTATTTCATAACTAGCGCGTTAATACATGGCTAGCAAGTAATTTCATAACTAGCGTTAATATATGGCTAGCATGTTATTTCATAACTAGCGCGTTAATATATGGCTAGCATGTTATTTCATAACTAGCGCGTTAATATATGGCTAGCATGTTATTTCATAACTAGCGCGTTAATATATGGCTAGCAAGTTATTTCATAACTAGCGCGTTAATATATGGCTAGCATGTTATTTCATAACTAGCGCGTTAATATATGGCTAGCATGTTATTTCATAACTAGCGCGTTAATATATGGCTAGCATGTTATTTCATAACTAGCGCGTTAATATATGGCTAGCAAGTTATTTCATAACTAGCGCGTTAATATATGGCTAGCATGTTATTTCATAACTAGCGCGTTAATATATGGCTAGCAAGTTATTTCATAACTAGCGCGTTAATATATGGCTAGCAAGTTATTTCATAACTAGCGCGTTAATATATGGCTAGCATGTTATTTCATAACTAGCGCGTTAATATATGGCTAGCAAGTTATTTCATAACTAGCGCGTTAATATATGGCTAGCATGTTATTTCATAACTAGCGCGTTAATATATGGCTAGCATGTTATTTCATAACTAGCGCGTTAATATATGGCTAGCATGTTATTTCATAACTAGCGCGTTAATATATGGCTAGCAAGTTATTTCATAACTAGCGCGTTAATATATGGCTAGCATGTTATTTCATGACTAGCGCGTTAATATATGGCTAGCAAGTTATTTCATAACTAGCGCGTTAATATATGGCTAGCAAGTATTTCATAACTAGCGCATTAATATATGGCTAGCAAGTTATTTAATAACTAGCGCGTTAATATATGGCTAGCATGTTATTTCATAACTAGCGCGTTAATATATGGCTAGCATGTTATTTCATAACTAGCGCGTTAATATATGGCTAGCAAGTTATTTCATAACTAGCGCGTTAATATATGGCTAGCATGTTATTTCATAACTAGCGCGTTAATATATGGCTAGCATGTTATTTCATAACTAGCGCGTTAATATATGGCTAGCATGTTATTTCATAACTGCGCGTAATATATGGCTAGCAAGTATTTCATAACTAGCGCGTTAATATATGGCTAGCAAGTTATTTCATAACTAGCGCGTTAATATATGGCTAGCATGTTATTTCATAACTAGCGCGTTAATATATGGCTAGCATGTTATTTCATAACTAGCGCGTTAATATATGGCTAGCAAGTTATTTCATAACTAGCGCGTTAATATATGGCTAGCATGTTATTTCATAACTAGCGCGTTAATATATGGCTAGCATGTTATTTCATAACTAGCGCGTTAATATATGGCTAGCAAGTTATTTCATAACTAGCGCGTTAATATATGGCTAGCATGTTATTTCATAACTAGCGCGTTAATATATGGCTAGCATGTTATTTCATAACTAGCGCGTTAATATATGGCTAGCATGTTATTTCATAACTAGCGCGTTAATATATGGCTAGCATGTTATTTCATAACTAGCGCGTTAATATATGGCTAGCATGTTATTTCATAACTAGCGCGTTAATATATGGCTAGCATGTTATTTCATAACTAGCGCGTTAATATATGGCTAGCAAGTTATTTCATAACTAGCGCGTTAATATATGGCTAGCAAGTTATTTCATAACTAGCGCGTTAATATATGGCTAGCATGTTATTTCATAACTAGCGCGTTAATATATGGCTAGCAAGTTATTTCATAACTAGCGCGTTAATATATGGCTAGCATGTTATTTCATAACTAGCGCGTTAATATATGGCTAGCAAGTATTTCATAACTAGCGCGTTAATATATGGCTAGCATGTTATTTCATAACTAGCGCGTTAATATATGGCTAGCATGTTATTTCATAACTAGCGCGTTAATATATGGCTAGCAAGTATTTCATAACTAGCGCGTTAATATATGGCTAGCATGTTATTTCATAACTAGCGCGTTAATATATGGCTAGCAAGTTATTTCATAACTAGCGCGTTAATATATGGCTAGCAATTATTTCATAACGTTAATATATGTCTAGCATGTTATTTCATAACTAGCGCGTTAATATATGGCTAGCAAGTTATTTCATAACTAGCGCGTTAATATATGGCTAGCATGTTATTTCATAACTAGCGCGTTAATATATGGCTAGCATGTTATTTCATAACTAGCGCGTTAATATATGGCTAGCAAGTTATTTCATAACTAGCGCGTTAATATATGGCTAGCATGTTATTTCATAACTAGCGCGTTAATATATGGCTAGCATGTTATTTCATAACTAGCGCGTTAATATATGGCTAGCAAGTATTTCATAACTAGCGCGTTAATATATGGCTAGCATGTTATTTCATAACTAGCGCGTTAATATATGGCTAGCATGTTATTTCATAACTAGCGCGTTAATATATGGCTAGCAAGTATTTCATAACTAGCGCGTTAATATATGGCTAGCATGTTATTTCATAACTAGCGCGTTAATATATGGCTAGCAAGTTATTTCATAACTAGCGCGTTAATATATGGCTAGCATGTTATTTCATAACTAGCGCGTTAATATATGGCTAGCAAGTTATTTCATAACTAGCGCTAGATATATGGCTAGCATGTTATTTCATAACTAGCGCGTTAATATATGGCTAGCAAGTTATTTCATAACTAGCGCGTTAATATATGGCTAGCAAGTTATTTCATAACTAGCGCGTTAATATATGGCTAGCATGTTATTTCATAACTAGCGCGTTAATATATGGCTAGCATGTTATTTCATAACTAGCGCGTTAATATATGGCTAGCATGTTATTTCATAACTAGCGCGTTAATATATGGCTAGCATGTTATTTCATAACTAGCGCGTTAATATATGGCTAGCATGTTATTTCATAACTAGCGCGTTAATATATGGCTAGCAAGTTATTTCATAACTAGCGCGTTAATATATGGCTAGCAGTTATTTCATAAACTAGCGCATTAATATATGGCTAGCATGTTATTTCATAACTAGCGCGTTAATATATGGCTAGCATGTTATTTCATAACTAGCGCGTTAATATATGGCTAGCAAGTTATTTCATAACTAGCGCGTTAATATATGGCTAGCATGTTATTTCATAACTAGCGCGTTAATATATGGCTAGCAAGCAATTTCATAACTAGCGCGTTAATATTTGGCTAGCATGTATGTCATAACTAGCGCATTAATATATCGCTAGCATGTTATTTCATAACTAGCGCGTTAATATATGGCTAGCAAGAAATTTCATAACTAGCGCGTTAATATATGGCTAGCAAGTTATTTCATAACTAGCGCGTTAATATATGGCTAGCATGTTATTTCATAACTAGCGCGTTAATATATGGCTAGCAAGTTATTTCATAACTAGCGCGTTAATATATGGCTAGCATGTTATTTCATAACTAGCGCGTTAATATATGGCTAGCATGTTATTTCATAACTAGCGCGTTAATATATGGCTAGCATGTTATTTCATAACTAGCGCGTTAATATATGGCTAGCAAGTTATTTCATAACTAGCGCGTTAATATATGGCTAGCAAGTAATTTCATAACTAGCGCGTTAATATATGGCTAGCATGTTATTTCATAACTAGCGCGTTAATATATGGCTAGCATGTTATTTCATAACTAGCGCGTTAATATATGGCTAGCAAGTTATTTCATAACTAGCGCGTTAATATATGGCTAGCATGTTATTTCATAACTAGCGCGTTAATATATGGCTAGCATGTTATTTCATAACTAGCGCGTTAATATATGGCTAGCAAGTTATTTCATAACTAGCGCGTTAATATATGGCTAGCATGTTATTTCATAACTAGCGCGTTAATATATGGCTAGCATGTTATTTCATAACTAGCGCGTTAATATATGGCTAGCAAGTATTTCATACTAGCGCGTTAATATATGGCTAGCAGTTATTTCATAACTAGCGCGTTAATATATGGCTAGCAAGTATTTCATAACTAGCGCGTTAATATATGGCTAGCAAGTTATTTCATAACTAGCGCGTTAATATATGGCTAGCAAGTTATTTCATAACTAGCGCGTTAATATATGGCTAGCAAGTTATTTCATAACTAGCGCGTTAATATATGGCTAGCATGTTATTTCATAACTAGCGCGTTAATATATGGCTAGCATGTTATTTCATAACTAGCGCGTTAATATATGGCTAGCATGTTATTTCATGACTAGCGCGTTAATATATGGCTAGCAAGTATTTCATAACTAGCGCGTTAATATATGGCTAGCAAGTTATTTCATAACTAGCGCGTTAATATATGGCTAGCATGTTATTTCATAACTAGCGCGTTAATATATGGCTAGCAAGTTATTTCATAACTAGCGCGTTAATATATGGCTAGCATGTTATTTCATAACTAGCGCGTTAATATATGGCTAGCAAGTTATTTCATAACTAGCGCGTTAATATATGGCTAGCAAGTTATTTCATAACTAGCGCGTTAATATATGGCTAGCATGTTATTTCATAACTAGCGCGTTAATATATGGCTAGCAAGATGTGTATAAGAGACAGCGTTAATATATGGCTAGCATGTTATTTCATAACTAGCGCGTTAATATATGGCTAGCATGTTATTTCATAACTAGCGCGTTAATATATGGCTAGCATGTTATTTCATAACTAGCGCGTTAATATATGGCTAGCAAGTTATTTCATAACTAGCGCGTTAATATATGGCTAGCATGTTATTTCATAACTAGCGCGTTAATATATGGCTAGCATGTTATTTCATAACTAGCGCGTTAATATATGGCTAGCATGTTATTTCATAACTAGCGCGTTAATATATGGCTAGCAAGTTATTTCATAACTAGCGCGTTAATATATGGCTAGCATGTTATTTCATAACTAGCGCGTTAATATATGGCTAGCAAGTTATTTCATAACTAGCGCGTTAATATATGGCTAGCAAGTTATTTCATAACTAGCGCGTTAATATATGGCTAGCATGTTATTTCATAACTAGCGCGTTAATATATGGCTAGCAAGTTATTTCATAACTAGCGCGTTAATATATGGCTAGCATGTTATTTCATAACTAGCGCGTTAATATATGGCTAGCATGTTATTTCATAACTAGCGCGTTAATATATGGCTAGCAAGTTATTTCATAACTAGCGCGTTAATATATGGCTAGCATGTTATTTCATAACTAGCGCGTTAATATATGGCTAGCATGTTATTTCATAACTAGCGCGTTAATATATGGCTAGCAAGTTATTTCATAACTAGCGCGTTAATATATGGCTAGCATGTTATTTCATAACTAGCGCGTTAATATATGGCTAGCATGTTATTTCATAACTAGCGCGTTAATATATGGCTAGCATGTTATTTCATAACTAGCGCGTTAATATATGGCTAGCAAGTATTTCATAACTAGCGCGTTAATATATGGCTAGCATGTTATTTCATAACTAGCGCGTTAATATATGGCTAGCATGTTATTTCATAACTAGCGCGTTAATATATGGCTGGCATGTTATTTCATAACTAGCGCGTTAATATATGGCTAGCAAGTTATTTCATATAGAGCAGGATAATATATGGCTAGCATGTTATTTTATAACTAGCGCGTTAATAGATGGCTAGCATGTTATTTCATACCTAGCGCGTTAATATATGGCTAGCAAGTTATTTCATAACTAGCGCGTTAATATATGGCTAGCAAGTTATTTCATAACTAGCGCGTTAATATATGGCTAGCAAGTTATTTCATAACTAGCGCGTTAATATATGGCTAGCATGTTATTTCATAACTAGCGCGTTAATATATGGCTAGCATGTTATTTCATAACTAGCGCGTTAATATATGGCTAGCATGTTATTTCATAACTAGCGCGTTAATATATGGCTAGCAAGTTATTTCATAACTAGCGCGTTAATATATGGCTAGCATGTTATTTCATAACTAGCGCGTTAATATATGGCTAGCAAGTTATTTCATAACTAGCGCGTTAATATATGGCTAGCATGTTATTTCATAACTAGCGCGTTAATATATGGCTAGCATGTTATTTCATAACTAGCGCGTTAATATATGGCTAGCATGTTATTTCATAACTAGCGCGTTAATATATGGCTAGCAGAATTTCATAACTAGCGCGTTAATATACGGCTAGCAAGATATTTCATAACTAGCGCGTTAATATATGGCTAGCATGTTATTTCATAACTAGCGCGTTAATATATGGCTAGCATGTTATTTCATAACTAGCGCGTTAATATATGGCTAGCAAGTTATTTCATAACTAGCGCGTTAATATATGGCTAGCATGTTATTTCATAACTAGCGCGTTAATATATGGCTAGCATGTTATTTCATAACTAGCGCGTTAATATATGGCTAGCAAGTTATTTCATAACTAGCGCGTTAATATATGGCTAGCATGTTATTTCATAACTAGCGCGTTAATATATGGCTAGCATGTTATTTCATAACTAGCGCGTTAATATATGGCTAGCATGTTATTTCATAACTAGCGCGTTAATATATGGCTAGCATGTTATTTCATAACTAGCGCGTTAATATATGGCTAGCATGTTATTTCATAACTAGCGCGTTAATATATGGCTAGCATGTTATTTCATAACTAGCGCGTTAATATATGGCTAGCAAGTTATTTCATAACTAGCGCGTTAATATATGGCTAGCAAGTTATTTCATAACTAGCGCGTTAATATATGGCTAGCATGTTATTTCATAACTAGCGCGTTAATATATGGCTAGCAAGTTATTTCATAACTAGCGCGTTAATATATGGCTAGCATGTTATTTCATAACTAGCGCGTTAATATATGGCTAGCAAGTATTTCATAACTAGCGCGTTAATATATGGCTAGCATGTTATTTCATAACTAGCGCGTTAATATATGGCTAGCATGTTATTTCATAACTAGCGCGTTAATATATGGCTAGCAAGTATTTCATAACTAGCGCGTTAATATATGGCTAGCATGTTATTTCATAACTAGCGCGTTAATATATGGCTAGCAAGTTATTTCATAACTAGCGCGTTAATATATGGCTAGCAATTATTTCATAACTAGCGCGTTAATATATGGCTAGCAATTATTTCATAACTAGCGCGTTAATATATGGCTAGCATGTTATTTCATAACTAGCGCGTTAATATATGGCTAGCATGTTATTTCATAACTAGCGCGTTAATATATGGCTAGCAAGTATTTCATAACTAGCGCGTTAATATATGGCTAGCATGTTATTTCATAACTAGCGCGTTAATATATGGCTAGCAAGTATTTCATAACTAGCGCGTTAATATATGGCTAGCAAGTATTTCATAACTAGCGCGTTAATATATGGCTAGCATGTTATTTCATAACTAGCGCGTTAATATATGGCTAGCATGTATTTCATAACTAGCGCGTTAATATATGGCTAGCATGTTATTTCATAACTAGCGCGTTAATATATGGCTAGCATGTTATTTCATAACTAGCGCGTTAATATATGGCTAGCAAGTTATTTCATAACTAGCGCGTTAATATATGGCTAGCATGTTATTTCATAACTAGCGCGCTAATATATGGCTAGCATGTTATTTCATAACTAGCGCGTTAATATATGGCTAGCAAGTTATTTCATAACTAGCGCGTTAATATATGGCTAGCATGTTATTTCATAACTAGCACGTTAATATATGGCTAGCATGTTATTTCATAACTAGCGCGTTAATATATGGCTAGCAAGTTATTTCATAACTAGCGCGTCAATATATGGCTAGCATGTTATTTCATAACTAGCGCGTTAATATATGGCTAGCAAGTTATTTCATAACTAGCGCGTTAATATATGGCTAGCATGTTATTTCATAACTAGCGCGTTAATATATGGCTAGCAAGTTATTTCATAACTAGCGCGTTAATATATGGCTAGCATGTTATTTCATAACTAGCGCGTTAATATATGGCTAGCAAGTTATTTCATAACTAGCGCGTTAATATATGGCTAGCAAGTTATTTCATAACTAGCGCGTTAATATATGGCTAGCATGTTATTTCATAACTAGCGCGTTAATATATGGCTAGCATGTTATTTCATAACTAGCGCGTTAATATATGGCTAGCATGTTATTTCATAACTAGCGCGTTAATATATGGCTAGCAAGTTATTTCATAACTAGCGCGTTAATATATGGCTAGCATGTTATTTCATAACTAGCGCGTTAATATATGGCTAGCATGTTATTTCATAACTAGCGCGTTAATATATGGCTAGCAATTATTTCATAACTAGCGCGTTAATATATGGCTAGCATGTTATTTCATAACTAGCGCGTTAATATATGGCTAGCAAGCAATTTCATAACTAGCGCGTTAATATATGGCTAGCATGTTATTTCATGACTAGCGCGTTAATATATGGCTAGCATGTTATTTCATAACTAGCGCGTTAATATATGGCTAGCATGTTATTTCATAACTAGCACGTTAATATATGGCTAGCAAGTATTTAATAACTAGCGCGTTAATATATGGCTAGCATGTTATTTCATAACTAGCGCGTTAATATATGGCTAGCATGTTATTTCATAACTAGCGCGTTAATATATGGCTAGCATGTTATTTCATAACTAGCGCGTTAATATATGGCTAGCAAGTATTTCATAACTAGCGCGTTAATATATGGCTAGCAGTTATTTCATAACTAGCGCGTTAATATATGGCTAGCATGTTATTTCATAACTAGCGCGTTAATATATGGCTAGCATGTTATTTCATACTAGCGCGTTAATATATGGCTAGCAAGTATTTCATACTAGCGCGTTAATATATGGCTAGCATGTTATTTCATAACTAGCGCGTTAATATATGGCTAGCATGTTATTTCATAACTAGCGCGTTAATATATGGCTAGCAAGTTATTTCATAACTAGCGTGCTAATATATGGCTAGCAAGTTATTTCATAACTAGCGCGTTAATATATGGCTAGCATGTTATTTCATAACTAGCGCGTTAATATATGGCTAGCAATTATTTGATAACTAGCGCGTTAATATATGGCTAGCAAGTTATTTCATAACTAGCGCGTTAATATATGGCTAGCATGTTATTTCATAACTAGCGCGTTAATATATGGCTAGCAAGTTATTTCATAACTAGCGCGTTAATATATGGCTAGCATGTTATTTCATAACTAGCGCGTTAATATATGGCTAGCATGTTATTTCATAACTAGCGCGTTAATATATGGCTAGCAAGTTATTTCATAACTAGCGCGTTAATATATGGCTAGCATGTTATTTCATAACTAGCGCGTTAATATATGGCTAGCATGTTATTTCATAACTAGCGCGTTAATATATGGCTAGCAAGTATTTCATAACTAGCGCGTTAATATATGGCTAGCAAGTATTTCATAACTAGCGCGTTAATATATGGCTAGCATGTTATTTCATAACTAGCGCGTTAATATATGGCTAGCATGTTATTTCATAACTAGCGCGTTAATATATGGCTAGCAAGTTATTTCATAACTAGCGCGTTAATATATGGCTAGCATGTTATTTCATAACTAGCGCGTTAATATATGGCTAGCATGTTATTTCATAACTAGCGCGTTAATATATGGCTAGCAAGTTATTTCATAACTAGCGCGTTAATATATGGCTAGCAAGTTATTTCATAACCAGCGCGTTAATATATGGCTAGCACATTATTTCATAACGTTAATATATGTCTAGCGTGTTATTTCATAACTAGCGCGTTAATATGTGGCTAGCATGTTATTTCATAACTAGCGCGTTAATATATGGCTAGCATGTTATTTCATAACTAGCGCGTTAATATATGGCTAGCATGTTATTTCATGACTAGCGCATTAATATATGGCTAGCAAGTTATTTCATAACTAGCGCGTTAATATATGGCTAGCATGTTATTTCATAACTAGCGCGTTAATATATGGCTAGCAAGTTATTTCATAACTAGCGCGTTAATATATGGCTAGCAAGTTATTTCATACTAGCGCGTTAATATATGGCTAGCATGTTATTTCATAACTAGCGCGTTAATATATGGCTAGCAAGTTATTTCATAACTAGCGCGTTAATATATGGCTAGCATGTTATTTCATAACTAGCGCGTTAATATATGGCTAGCATGTTATTTCATAACTAGCGCGTTAATATATGGCTAGCATGTTATTTCATAACTAGCGCGTTAATATATGGCTAGCATGTTATTTCATAACTAGCGCGTTAATATATGGCTAGCATGTTATTTCATAACTAGCGCGTTAATATATGGCTAGAATGTTATTTCATAACTAGCGCGTTAATATATGGCTAGCAAGTTATTTCACACTATGCGTTAATATATGGCTAGCATGTTATTTCATAACTAGCACGTTAATATATGGCTAGCATGTTATTTCATAACTAGCGCGCTAATATATGGCTAGCATATTATTTCATAACTAGCGCGTTAATATATGTCTAGCAAGTTATTTCATAACTAGCGTGCTAATATATGGCTAGCATGTTATTTCATAACTAGCGCGCTAATATATGACTAGCATATTATTTCATAACTAGCGCGTTAATATATGGCTAGCAAGCTATTTCATAACTAGCGCGTTAATATATGGCTAGCATGTTATTTCATGACTAGCGCATTAATATATGGCTAGCATGTTATTTCATAACTAGCGCGTTAATATATGGCTAGCATGCAATTTCATAACTAGCGCATCAATATATGGCTAGCATGTTATTTCATAACTAGCGCCTTAATATATGGCTAGCAAGTTATTTCATAACTAGCGCGTCAATATATGGCTAGCATGTTATTTCATAACTAGCGCGTTAATATATGGCTAGCAAGTTATTTCATAACTAGCGAGCTAATTTATGGCTAGCATGTTATTTCATAACTAGCGCGTTAATATATGGCTAGCAAGTAATTTCATAACTAGCGCGTTAATATATGGCTAGCAAGTTATTTCATAACTAGCGTGTTAATATATGGCTAGCATGTTATTTCATAACTAGCGCGTTAATATATGGCTAGCATGTTATTTCATAACTAGCGTGTTAATATATGGCTAGCAAGTATTTCATAACTAGCGCGTTAATATATGGCTAGCACTTTATTACATAACTATGCGTTAATATATGGCTAGCAGTTATTTCATAACTAGCGCGTTAATATATGGCTAGCAAGCAATTTCACAGCTAATGCATTAATATATGGCTAGCATGTTATTTCATAACTAGCGCATTAATATATGGCTAGCATGTTATTTCATAACTAGCGCGTTAATATATGGCTAGCAAGTTATTTCATAACTAGCGCGTTAATATATGGCTAGCATGTTATTTCATGACTAGCGCGTTAATATATGGCTACCAAGGAATTTGATAACTAGCGCGTTAATATATGGCTAGCAAGCAATTTCATAACTAGCGCGTTAATATATGGCTAGCATGTTATTTCATAACTAGCGCGTTAATATATGGCTAGCAAGCTATTTCATAACTATGCGTTAATATATGGCTAGCATGTTATTTCATAACTAGCGCATTAATATATGGCTAGCATGTTATTTCATAACTAGCGCGTTAATATATGGCTAGCAAGTATTTCATAACTAGCGCGTTAATATATGGCTAGCATGTTATTTCATGACTAGCGCGTTAATATATGGCTAGCAAGTATTTGATAACTAGCGCGTTAATATATGGCTAGCAAGTTATTTCATAACTAGCGCGTCAATATATGGCTAGCATGTTATTTCATAACTAGCGCGTTAATATATGGCTAGCAAGTTATTTCATAACTAGCGTGCTAATATATGGCTAGCATGTTATTTCATAACTAGCGCGTTAATATATGGCTAGCATGTTATTTCATAACTAGCGCGTTAATATGTCTAGCAAGTTACTTCATAAATAGCGTGCTAATATATGGCTAGCATGTTATTTCATAACTAGCGCGTTAATATATGGCTAGCATGTTATTTCATAACTAGCGCGTTAATATATGGCTAGCATGTTATTTCATAACTAGCGCGTTAATATATGGCTAGCATGTTATTTCATAACTAGCGCGTTAATATATGTCTAGCAAGTTACTTCATAACTAGCGCGTTAATATATGGCTAGCATGTTATTTCATAACTTGCGCGCTAATATATGACAAGCATGTTATTTCATAACTAGCGCGTTAATATATGGCTAGCAAGTTATTTCATAACTAGCGCGTTAATATATGGCTAGCATATTATTTCATAACTAGCGCGTTAATATATGGCTAGCAAGCAATTTCATAACCAGCGCGTTAATATATGGCTAGGATGTTATTTCATAACTAGCGGGTTAATATATGGCTAGCAAGTTCTTCCACAGCTAGCGCGTTAATATATGGCTAGCATGCGATTTCATAACTAGCACGTTAATATATGGCTAGCATGTTATTTCTCAGCTAGCGCGTTAATATATGGCTAGCACATTATTTCATAACTAGCGCGTTAATATATGGCTAGCAAGTAATTTCATAACTAGTGCTTTAATATATGGCTAGCATGTTATTTCATAACTAGCGCGTTAATATATGGCTATCATGTTATTTCACAGCTAGCGCGTTAATATATAACTAGCAAGTAATTTCATAACTAGTGCGTTATTATATGGCTAGCAAGTTATTTCATAACTAAGGTGTTAATATATGGCTAGCAAGTTATTTCACAGCTAGTGCGTTAATATATGGCTAGCAAGCAATTTCAAAGCTAGTGCGTTAATATATGGCTAGCAAGTAATTTCATAACTAGCGCGTTAATATATGGCTAGCATGTTTTTTCATAACTAGCGCGTTAATATATGGCTAGCAAATAATTTCACAACTAGCGCGTTAATATCTGGCTAGCATGTTTTTTCATAACTAGCGTGTTAATATATGACTAGCAAGCAACTTCATAACTAGCGCGTTAATATATGGCTAGCAAATAATTTCATAACTAGCGCGTCAATATATGGCTAGCAAGCAATTTCATAACTAGCGTGTTAATATATGGCTAGTAATATAATAACTAGCAGGTTAATATATGGCTAGCAAGTAATTTCATAACTAGCGCGTTAATATATGGCTAGCATGTTTTTTCATAACTAGCGCGTTAATATATGGCTAGCAAGTATTTCATAACTAGCGTGTTAATATATGGCTAGCAATTATTTCATAACTAGCGCGTTAATATATGGCTAGCAAGTTATTTCATAACTAGCGCGTTAATATATGGCTAGCAAGTTATTTCATAACTAACGCGTTAATATATGGCTAGCAAGTTATTTCATAACTAGCGCGTTAATATATGGCTAGCAAGCTATTTCATAACTAGCGCGTTAATATATGGCTAGCAAGTTATTTCATAACTAGCGCGTTAATATATGGCTAGCAAGTTATTTCACAGCTAGCGCGTTAATATATGGCTAGCATGCTATTTCATAACTAGCGCGTTAATATATGGCTAGCAAGTTATTTCATAACTAGCGCGCTAATATATGGCTAGCAAGCTTATTTCATAACTAGCGCGTTAATATATGGCTAGCAAGTTATTTCATAACTAGCGCGTTAATATATGGCTAGCATGTTATTTCATAACTAGCGCGTTAATATATGGCTATCATGTTGTTTCACAGCTAGCGCGTTAATATATAACTAGCAAGTAATTTCATAACTAGTGCGTTATTATATGGCTAGCATGTTATTTCATAACTAGCGGGTTAATATATGGCTAGCATGTTATTTCATAGCTAGCGCGTTAATATATGGCTAGCAAGCAATTTCATAGCTAGTGCGTTAATATATGGCTAGCAAGTATTTCATATCTAGCACGTTAATATATGGCTAGCAAGTAATTTCATAACTAGCGCGTTAATATATGTCTAGCAAAGAATTTCATAACTAGCGCGTTAATATACGGCTAGCATGTTATTTCATAACTAGCGAGTTAATATATGGCTAGCATGTTATTTCATGACTAGCGCGTTAATATACGGCTAGCAAGCAATTTCATAAATAGCGCGTCAATATATGGCTAGCATGTTATTTCATAACTAGCGCGTTAATATATGGCTAGCAAGGAATTTCATAACTAGCGCGTTAATATACGACTAGCGTGTTATTTCATAACTAGCGAGTTAATATGTGGCTAGCATGTTATTTAATAACTAGCGCGTTAATATATGACTAGCAAGCAATTTCATAACTAGCGCGTAAATATATGGCTAGCGTGTTATTTCATAACTAGTGCGTTAATATATGGCTAGCACATTATTTCATAACTAGCGCCTTAATATATGGCTAGCATGTTATTTCATAACTAGCGCGTTAATATATGGTCAGCATGTTATTTCATAACTAGCGCGTTAATATATGGCTAGCATGTTATTTCATAACTAGCGTGTTAATATATGTTCAGCATGTTTTTTCATGACTAGCGCATTAATATATGGCTAGCAAGTTATTTCATAACTAGCGTGTTAATATATGGCTAGCATGTTATTTCATAACTAGCGCGTTAATATATGGCTAGCAAGTTATTTCATAACTAGCGCGTTAATATATGGCTAGCAAGCAATTTCACAGCTAATGCGTTAATATATGGCTAGCATGTTATTTCATGACTAGCGCGTTAATATATGTCTAGCAAGTTATTTCATAAATAGCGTGCTAATATATGGCTAGCATGTTATTTCATAACTAGCGCGTTAATATATGGCTAGCAGGTTATTTCATAACTAGCGCGTTAATATATGGCTAGCAAGTATTTCATAACTAGCGCTTAATATATGGCTAGCATGTTATTTCATAACTAGCGCGTTAATATATGGCTAGCAAGTATTTGATAACTAGCGCGTTAATATATGGCTAGCAAGCAATTTCATAACTAGCGCGTTAATATATGGCTAGCATGTTATTTCATAACTAGCGCGTTAATATATGGCTAGCAAGCAATTTCACAGCTAATGCGTTAATATATGGCTAGCATGTTATTTCATAACTAGCGCGTTAATATATGTTTAGCAAGTTATTTCATAAATAGCGTGCTAATATATGGCTAGCATGTTATTTCATAACTTGCGCGCTAATATATGGCTAGCATGTTATTTCATAACTAGCGCGTTAATATATGGCTAGCAAGCAATTTCATAAATAGCGCATTAATATATGGCTAGCATGTTATTTCATGACTAGCACGTTAATATATGGCTAGCATGTTATTTAATAACTAGCGCGTTAATATATGGCTAGCAAGCAATTTCATAACTAGCGCATCAATATATGGCTAGCATGTTATTTCATAACTAGCGCCTTAATATATGGCTAGCATGTTATTTCATAACTAGCGCGTTAATATATGGCTAGCATGTTATTTCATAACTAGCGCGTTAATATATGGCTAGCAAGCAATTTCACAGCTAATGCGTTAATATATGGCTAGCATGTTATTTCATAACTAGCGCGTTAATATATGGCTAGCATGTTATTTCATAACTTGCGCGCTAATATATGACTAGCATATTATTTCATAACTAGCGCGTTAATATATGTCTAGCAAGTTATTTCATAACTAGCGTGCTAATATATGGCTAGCATGTTATTTCATAACTAGCGCGCTAATATATGACTAGCATATTATTTCATAACTAGCGCGTTAATATATGGCTAGCAAGCAATTTCATAAATAGCGTGTTAATATATGGCTAGCATGTTATTTCATGACTAGCACATTAATATGTGGCTAGCATGTTATTTAATAACTAGCGCGTTAATATACGGTTAGCATGCAATTTCATAACTAGCGCATCAATATATGGCTAGCATGTTATTTCATAACTAGCGCCTTAATATATGGCTAGCAAGTTATTTCATAACCAGCGCGTCAATATATGGCTAGCATGTTATTTCATAACCAGCGCGTTAATATATGGCTAGCAAGTTATTTCATAACTAGCGAGCTAATTTATGGCTAGCATGTTATTTCATAACTAGCGCGCTAATATATGGCTAGCAAGTAATTTCATAACTAGCGCGTTAATATATGGCTAGCAAGCAATTTCATAACTAGCGTGTTAATATATGGCTAGCATGTTATTTCATAACTAGCGCCTTAATATATGGCTAGCATGTTATTTCATAACTAGCGTGTTAATATATGGCCAGCAAGTAATTTCATAACTAGCGGGTTAATATATGGCTAGCACATTATTACATAACTAATGCGTTAATATATGGTTAGTAGGTTATTTCATAACTAGCGCGTTAATATATGGCTAGCAAGCAATTTCACAGCTAATGCATTAATATATGGCTGGCATGTTATTTCATAACTAGCGCATTAATATATGGCTAGCATGTTATTTCATAACTAGCGCGTTAATATATGGCTAGCAAGCAATTTCATAACTAGCGCGTTAATATATGGCTAGCATGTTATTTCATGACTAGCGCGTTAATATATGGCTAGCAAGGTATTTGATAACTAGCGCGTTAATATATGGCTAGCAAGCAATTTCATAACTAGCGCGTTAATATATGGCTAGCATGTTATTTCATAACTAGCGCGTTAATATATGGCTAGCAAGTTACTTCATAAACTAGCGTGCTAATATATGGCTAGCATGTTATTTCATAACTTGCGCGCTAATATATGACTAGCATGTTATTTCATAACTAGCGCGTTAATATATGGCTAGCAAGTTACTTCATAAATAGCGTGCTAATATATGGCTAGCATGTTATTTCATAACTTGCGCGCTAATATATGGCTAGCATGTTATTTCATAACTAGCGCGTTAATATATGGCTAGCATGTTATTTCATAACTAGCGCGTTAATATATGTCTAGCAAGTTACTTCATAAATAGCGTGCTAATATATGGCTAGCATGTTATTTCATAACTTGCGCGCTAATATATGGCTAGCATGTTATTTCATAACTAGCGCGTTAATATATGGCTAGCAAGCAATTTCATAAGTAGCGCGTTAATATATGGCTAGCATGTTATTTCATGACTAGCACGTTAAAATGTGGCCAGCATGTTATTTAATAACTAGCGCGTTAATATACGGTTAGCAAGCAATTTCATAACTAGCGCATCAATATATGGCCAGCAAGCAGTTTCATAACTACCGCGTTAATATATGGCTAGCAAGTAATTTCATAACTAGCGTGTTAATATATGGCTAGTATGTAATTTCATAACTAGCGGGTTAACATATGGCTAGCACATTATTTCATAACTAGCGCGTTAATATATGGCTAGCAAGTTATTTCACAACTATCGCGTTAATATATGGCTAACATATTATTTCATAACTTGCGCGTTAATATATGGCTAACAAGCAATTTCATAACCAGCGCGTTAATATATGGCTAGCAAGTAATTTCATAACTAGCGCGTTAATATATGGCTAGCAAGTTCTTCCACAGCTAGCGCGTTAATATATGGCTAGCATGCGATTTCATAACTAGCACGTTAATATATGGCTAGCATGTTATTTCTCAGCTAGCGCGTTAATATATGGCTAGCACATTATTTCATAACTAGCGCGTTAATATATGGCTAGCAAGTAATTTCATAACTAGTGCTTTAATATATGGCTAGCATGTTATTTCATAACTAGCGCGTTAATATATGGCTATCATGTTATTTCACAGCTAGCGCGTTAATATATAACTAGCAAGTAATTTCATAACTAGTGCGTTATTATATGGCTAGCAAGTTATTTCATAACTAAGGTGTTAATATATGGCTAGCAAGTTATTTCATCAGCTAGTGCGTTAATATATGGCTAGCAAGTAATTTCATAACTAGCGCGTTAATATATGGCTAGCAAGTTATTTCATAACTAGCGCGTTAATATATGGCTAACATGTTATTTCATAACTAGCGTGTTAATATATGACTAGCAAGCAACTTCATAACTAGCGCGTTAATATATGGCTAGCAAATAATTTCATAACTAGCGCGTCAATATATGGCTAGCAAGCAATTTCATAACTAGCGTGTTAATATATGGCTAGTAATTATCATAACTAGCGGTTAATATATGGCTAGCAAGTAATTTCATAACTAGCGCGTTAATATATGGCTAGCATGTTTTTTCATAACTAGCGCGTTAATATATGGCTAGCAAGTAATTTCATAACTAGCGTGTTAATATATGGCTAGCACATTATTACATAACTAGCGCGTTAATATATGGCTAGCAAGTAATTTCATAACTAGCGCGTTAATATATGGCTAGCAAGTTATTTCACAACTAACGCGTTAATATATGGCTAACACATTATTTCATAACTAGCGCGTTAATATATGGCTAGCAAGCAATTTCATAACCAGCGCGTTAATATATGGCTAGCAAGTAATTTCATAACTAGCGGGTTAATATATGGCTAGCAAGTTCTTCCACAGCTAGCGCGTTAATATATGGCTAGCATGCAATTTCATAACTAGCGCGTTAATATATGGCTAGCAAGTTATTTCATAAATAGCGTGCTAATATATGGCTAGCAAGCAATTTCATAAATAGCGCGTTAATATATGGCTAGCAACTAATTTCATAACTAGCGCGTTAATATATGGCTAGCATGTTATTTCATAACTAGCGCGTTAATATATGGCTATCATGTTGTTTCACAGCTAGCGCGTTAATATATAACTAGCAAGTAATTTCATAACTAGTGCGTTATTATATGGCTAGCATGTTATTTCATAACTAGCGGGTTAATATATGGCTAGCATGTTATTTCACAGCTAGTGCGTTAATATATGGCTAGCAAGCAATTTCATAGCTAGTGCGTTAATATATGGCTAGCAAGTAATTTCATATCTAGCACGTTAATATATGGCTAGCAAGTAATTTCATAACTAGCGCGTTAATATATGGCTAGCAAATAATTTCACAGCTAGCGCGTTAATATATGGCTAGCATGTTTTTTCATAACTAGCGTGTTAATATATGACTAGCAAGCAACTTCATAACTAGCGTGTTAATATATGGCTAGCAAGGAATTTCATAACTAGCGGGTTAATATATGGCTAGCAAGCAATTTCATAACTAGCGTGTTAATATATGGCTAGTAATATAATAACTAGCAGGTTAATATATGGCTAGCAAGTAATTTCATAACTAGCGCGTTAATATATGGCTAGCATGTTTTTTCATAACTAGCGCGTTAATATATGGCTAGCAAGTAAATTCATAACTAGCGTGTTAATATATGGCTAGAACATTATTACATAACTAGCGCGTTAATATATGGCTAGTAGGTTATTTCATAACTAGCGGGTTAATATATGGCTAGCACATTATTTCATAACTAACATGTTAATATGATGCTAGTAAGCAATTTCATAACTAGCGCGTTAATATATGGCTAGCACATTATTACATAACTAGTGGGTTAATATATGGCTAGCAAGCAATTTCATAACTAGCGGGTTAATATATGACTAGCAAGTAATTTCATAACTAGCGCGTTAATATATGGCTAGCATGTAATTTCATAACTAGTGGGTTAATATATGGCTAGCATGTTATTTCATAGCTAGCGTGTTAATATATGGCTAGCAGGTTATTTCACAGCTAGCGGGTTAATATATGGCTATTAAGTAATTTCATAACTAGCGCGTTAGTATATGGCTAGCACATTATTACATAACTAGCGCGTTAATATATGGTTAGCATGTTATTTCATAACTAGCACGTTAATAAATGGCTAGCCAGTAATTTCATAACTAGCACGTTAATATATGGCTAGCATGTTATTTCATAACTAGCGCGTTAATATATGGCTAGCACATTATTACATAACTAGCACGTTAATATATGGCTAGCATGTTATTTCACAACTAGCGCGTTAATATATGGCTAGCATGTAATTTCATAACTAAGGTGTTAATATATGGCTAGCATGTTATTTCATAACTAGCGTGTTAATATATGGCTAGTAGGTTATTTCATAACTAGCGGGTTAATATATGGCTAGCAAGTTATTTCACAGCTAGCTCGTTAATATATGGCTAGCATGTTATTTCATAACTAGCGTGTTAATATATGGCTAGCATGTTATTTCATAACTAGCGTGTTAATATATGGCTAGCATGTTATTTCATAACTAGCGTGTTAATATATGGCTAGTAGGTTATTTCATAACTAGCGGGTTAATATATGGCTAGCAAGCAATTTCATAACTAGCGCGTTAATATATGGCTAGCATGTTATTTCATAACTAGCGCGTTAATATATGGCTAGTAGGTTATTTCATAACTAGCGGGTTAATATATGGCTAGCAAGCAATTTCATAACTAATGCGTTAATATATGGCTAGCATGTTATTTCATAACTATCGCGTTAATATATGGCTAGCATGTTATTTCATAACTAGCGCGTTAATATATGGCTAGCATGTTATTTCATAACTATCACGTTAATATATGGCTAGCATGTTATTTCATAACTAGCGCGTTAATATATGGCTAGCATGTTATTTCATAACTATCGCGTTAATATATGGCTAGCATGTTATTTCATAACTAGCGCGTTAATATATGGCTAGCATGTTATTTCATAACTAGCGCGTTAATATATGGCTAGCATGTTATTTCATAACTAGCGCGTTAATATATGGCTAGCATGTTATTTCATAACTAGCGCGTTAATATATGGCTAGCATGTTATTTCATAACTATCACGTTAAATTATGGCTAGCATGTTATTTCATAACTAGCGCGTTAATATATGGCTAGCATGTGGGCCAGAATTGGGCCAGATGCTGAACAGCTGTGTATGGTTTTAACTCGTATCTACTTTTACGGGCCAATTCTGGCATAAATGTTGTGGCCCAACAGTGTGGATTGCGGAAGAGGGCCGCACCTTAATGCTGTGGCACACCAATGCTCGTTGATTTGCGTCTCAGTACTTTTGGCCCAAGTCTGGCATATCGTAAGTGGCCCATTACTGAAGTTACAGAAAACAGCCGACACTCGCTGTGAGGGTTAAAATCCTCATTTAACGAATTTTCCCACCCAAGTTCATCATTTTCAAATGGACAAGCCAGCAGCTGGAGCTGAGGAGAAGACAAATTCTCTTCAAGAAGACAAAGAACAAGAGGATAAGTGATATACTTAAAAATCACATGTACATACGCTACCATGATTTATGATGTGTAAGTTTAGTTCAGTGAGATTAACTATTTTGAATTACTGTGGAAAATGAAAAGTTATAACTATAGGTAACATGATTTGTTGTACAGTGTAACACAAAAAACTGTTATCTGGAAATTTGTTAAAGAAGCAAAATGATAGCTGAATGCTTTTCCTCTTTCCTCAGGCATCAGGAGGTGGACAGATTTTGACCGATGTAGAATTTTAGGATGTTTTTACATTATAACAAGTATTTTTTTATACTTTATTATATTTTTATTATACTTTTATTATTATTATTATTATTATTATTATTATTATTATTATTAAGGTCACTGAATAACTGTTATTATCTAGTATTTAAATACATCTTTGAACAACAAATCACTTCAAACTTAGATTATTTATTATGTTACTATAGGTTATGTAATTAATAAAAAACATACGTTGCTTGTTTTATCTTGTGTATTCAGTAGTCTTTGTGTGTTTGCTTCTGTGCATCAGTATTGTTTCTACTTTAAAAATGTTTATAATTGTGATACACAATAAACAGTCTGAATATATTCTAAATGTTTTTGCTTTTTGTTTTGTTTAAGGGATTCTCCACTGGTAAAAATGAATGTATGCAAAACGAAGCAAAATGATCATAACATACCCACGTAAGCTCATGATGGAGCCAATTTCTAAACCCACCTCTTACTGAATTGGGATCCAATGCAAATCCCAGAAAGGGTCCATGTTTAACATAATATAGAATAAAATCATGCATTTAAAATCATTAGTGATACAGCAGATTATCCAGTTTTGTATTTGTGTACTAAAAAAACTTTAGTAATTATTGCATACAGAATCAGAAAAAGTAGCTGTTGATCAAGTTAAATTGTTAAACAGTGTGACATACACAGCTGGCTTGATCTCAGGAATGTACGTATTTTATAAAGACATACTGAAAGGGTTGACACCTATGTTTTAGGGACATACACAACTGTTTTCATTCCACAGACATTATAAAGTATAATTTTTCAGACATTTTTGTCATCGTTGATCTAAAATAAAATTTCTGAGAAATTACATTCTAAACCCACTGAAACAGTACTCCAAGGAAGATGTAAGATGTAGCCTCTATTTCAGTGGCCTCTCCATTTGGCTCAAGAATCTTTCATCTGCCACTGTTTAAAATTAATGCAGAAATATTGTGAGAAATTTATTTATGAATGTGGAAAATATAATACTCCTTGACAAAAGGCAAATGGTCTGCGGAACGACCAGCAGTATATGTCCTTGACGATGTACACACAAAGACTGCAGATAGTGACCTGTCACAAAGGTGAAGCTTTCTGTTTTTATTTATTTAACCAAAATCAACATGGAGTTTTCATTCTAAAATGGCTTTTGTCAAAACCTATCGATTATTAGGAAGAATTATTACTAATATTTTGCATGTTCTGCAATAAATGAGTGTGGCATCCTGCAGGGCCACTTCTGGGCTGGGGACGAAGGTGGGTAGTCAGCTGTAACTGTGTGCCATATATGAGGCAGATCTGGACCACAGCCGTTAAACTTACACACATTACAGTACATGGGCCAGAGCTGGGCCAGATCCTATGGTTCTACTCACTTTACAGTATATGGGCCAGAGCTGGGCCAGATCCTATGGTTCTACTCACTTTACAGTATATGGGCCAGAGCTGGGCCAGATCCTATGGTTCTACTCACTTTACAGTATGTAGGCCAGATCTGGGCCAGATCCTATGGTTCTACTCACTTTACAGTATATAGGCCAGAGCTGGGCCACATCTGTTAGTTCTACTAATTTTATAGTGTGTGGGCCTCATCTGGGCCGCATCCATTAGTTCTTTTTGTTTTACAATATGTGGGCCAGATCTGGGCCGGGGACCCAGCCAGAACTGGGCCAGAACTCAACCAAGTATGTGGCCCACAAGTGGGCCAGATAAATTTTAGCTAGCAAGTTGTTTCTTAACTAGCGGGTTAAGAAATAGCTAGCAAGTTGTTTCACAGCTAGCGGGTTGAGATACAGCTAGCAAGTTATTTCATAACTAGCGGGCTAATCATATCAACCATCTACCAATAGCCTAGCAACTACCGCAGATACCATAGTACCTTCCTAGCAACACCTTAGGGACACCCAGGGATGCCATGGCAACCACCTAGCAACACATTATGAACTGCTTGAGATACCATAATAACAGCCCACTAGCAACCATCTGGGATACTATAGCAACCATCTTGCAACACCTTAGCAACCCCAAAGAATTCCACAGCATAGTTACCAAAAAAAAATGAAAATAAAAACTGGGTCTGCATTACTTCCAGCAGCACTGGACTCAGCTGTCCTCTCCTTCATATCACTCGTTTCTATGTCGCCTTTCAACTGTACAACACCACTCGTACTGGGCACTGCACTGTCCACACTCTGGCTCTCTTGCTCAGACACTACAGGCAGCTCCATCAGAGCTTCAGCATGGCCCACCTGAGAAGGCCCGGCGGCCTCCCCCTGACCAGCATTTGCACTCACAGCAACACCTACCTCAGACCCAGCATTAACATTTCTCTCCTCTTGCCTCCAGTGTGGACAAGCAAACCGTTTATGCCCAATATCGCCACATTCAAAGCAGCCTGAACTAGAACATGTAGGCCCGTCCGTCATGTTTTACACGAAACATCAAGCGTGTGATCAGGAGGGTCTAAAAACATGCAAACCTGCCTCCTAAAGGATGTAACATGCTTAAGTGAAGGACTTTTACAGCCAAGTGAAACCATCTTAAACAAGCTAGCGATCCTGCCACATCGTAAAAGCTCACGTTCCAGCACATCACTCTGTCTAAACGGTGGTACATTTGAAACAGTGATCTTTGTGGAGGGAGCCAACAGCGGCGTGACCTGCACAAACATTTCATTTATAACTATACCACTTTCAATCAGCCGGCTAACAAGGTGGGTTTCTCTAAGAAAGACCACCACTGCTTTATTCACATGAGACGCAGACATAATGTTTTCATTACCAACCTGCTCTCCTACAGCGAGGAGAACATCCTCCACCACTACACTATCTAATCTAATCCTTCAACCCCAATCATAAGCACCATGTCTTCATGATTGCATTTACTTCTTTTTAATTTATATTTATTTTCTTCAACCCAAAGCAGCCAATTAACATTTGTTGGAGGCATAATATGAATATGAACATTTTGAACAAAGCCAAAACAGGAGTGACTGCATGCTTTTCTCAACTTTAAGGCTTTAAATGCTTAACAGAAGTGAAAAATCTCAGATTATAAATTGGCTTTGATGTCAGTTGTAACAGAGACATCAAATCTCTATCAAACTGTTACCTCGTATGAATAGAAGAGTTCAGAGAGTTTATGTCAGCATAAGATCAAGAACAATGTGTTTATCACCAGCAGTTAGTGGCCTTCTTGCTGACCTCCCTTAAAATCTATTAGTCAGCTGCGACGGACTCAGAATGCTGCTGCCAGAATATCAACCACGGTCATTTAACTCCAATACTCTAATACCCAGATCCTCATATTGGCACCTGGTTAGCTACAGAATAGTTTCCAAAATACGACTTGCCTTTAAATCACTAAATAAACTAGGACTTCCATCCACTGCTGATATGCTGGAAATATATACTAGACATCTCAAATCCCTGGAGTCTCAGAGTGAGTAGATCTAGAACTGAACATGTTAAGGCAGCATTCATTAACAGTTAATTTTTCAGTTTTAATTTATTTTCTTTTGGAAAATACTGTAGATAGGAATTTCACAATACAATGTTGTTTGTGAAGTGACTAATCCACACAGAGAAAAATGCTTGAATACACACAAGACCAGTGTTTTCTCTGCTTGCTTGGTCAAAGGCTGTGAAGGAGCGAGAAACTAAACGAACGCGTTCGAGGTCTCGGGCACGAAATTCTAAATGGTTTAAATTGTAAGAATAGCCGTTAAGTTCGTTGACGTTTTCAAGGTGGGCAGCACGATGAACATATGGAGTGAAAAAATGAAAAAATGAAAAAATGACAATATCTATAAAATGTAGGTAGTTCAGATGGGTGTGACAAATACAGTAACTCTGTTAATCACAGTTTTAAAATATAACAGTCAAAATGGTAGTAACTGATGCTGGGACAGATTACACATCACTATGATGAGAGAAAGACCAGCGGTCGGTGTTACAGCTAAAGTTAGTCTAAACACGGCGAGTAATCGAGCCGTTTCTGAATTTTTGCTGTTAATCCAAGTTTTTAAATCATTAGTTCATTGATTAAAGCTAGCTAACTACCAGATCCTAACATTAAAGCCCCTACTACTGAAGTTTACTCGGTTAGCGGTTAGCTGTCGCCATAGAAACGTGCCAAGTTAACGTTAATACCTCAGCTAACCGTTCTTCTGAGCGGTAAACTTGGCCCACCTTCAGCCTCGATAATGACCCTCGCCTCACAGCAACCACAGAGAAATTCCTTAGCTACACACGAATAACTAATGACCCAATAATTTAGTAAAATAACTGATGAATGTGCCACAGAGCTCGCTGTGTCAAATTAAGGCCAAGTTGAAATATGTCAGTAGGCCTGGTTGCGCTTTAACCATCAAGGCTAGCTATCCACTAGCAAGCTACATAACGCTAGCAAGCTATCACAGTGACCGTTAATCCAAATCTCCCTTTACACCAGCATGAAAAGGCTTGGTTAAACTTGTATTAGCACCACACAGGCCAGAGATACAACATGTGCCCAAAACCACAATCAGCTAAGGAACTGTAAGTCCATCAAATGGTAAATTTTGATACGGTAAATTAGCCGAGAGACACAGCGGTCTATTCTACACACAGCTCACACTAATAGAGGAATAAAACACAACCTGCCTCGTAATGAACTCCAATAAATGTTAACCTAAGCCAGTAGTTAGGTTAGCACAGAATAATGTAACCTGACAGGGACAAAATACAGTTTGTTAGCTAACCCAGGTTAGTAAGTTACATTCTCTAATTTCAGGACTGCAAAGACGGCTTTTCAACATTTCCACATGATTGATAAATTACATAGTTAGCCAGCTAGCTCGCTAACTTTCCAGCGGTCTCTGAAATCAACTTTCCTCAAACGCTGCGGTCTGGTGTGCACACCTCGTGTGACTGACTGGTGGTCAGGTGGATCAGACCGGATATCAGTGGGCAGGCAGTCGATTGGCCAAATGTTTTCTAGAGATAAACGTTCACCCCACCCCCTCCTCTACGGCTTATTCTTTAGTTTTCAGTACTGCCCTCTACAATTGGTGTACATGGTATTAGGTGGCATCCGTACATAAACACATACTATGAACAAACGCAAATAGTTATTCTACGCAAATTTACCTACAAGGCTTTCTGGATTTACATGAAATAAAGGAAAAAATATATATTACAGCCTCTTTAATTTATTGAATGGATGATCTGTTGAAGGGTGGGGTGTGGAAGTGTTTATATATAAAAATAACCTTTTGTTAACCTTAGTTTGTCCTCTTTTTTCCAGACTTTTCTTACACATCTGCACTGTTTTCAACTGTGCATTCTTTGATACATACAGTAAGTGCACCTTTTGATTGCACAGCTTCACGTGACCCTGCACTTTAGACACAAAAAGTGATTGACTACACCCGAATTACACTGTAAAAAGAAAACTAATTTAAAAAGTTAGTTACCAGGTTGCCTTAAAATTTTGAGTTCAATTAACTTCTTTTAATAAGTTGACACAGCGAAAGACACATATTCTATCTCTGTCAGCTTATCATTAGAAGTTAATTGAACTCAAAATATAAAGGCAGCCCAGAACCTTTTAAAGTTAAAACATGCAATTTTTACAATGTAATTCAAGTGTAATCAAAATTTCACAAGTCTTTTTTTCATATTCTGTCTATGTGCCAAGTCAAATGAGGAAAAACTGATATACTGTTAGGCCAGGAAATTTAGGTTATTAATTAATTGGAATTAACATTAGGTTATCAATTAATTAAAACATAAAAACATCACTCTACTTGATTAATTTCAAACATTTTGCTCTCAAAATACAGCACTCTCAACATGATTATGAGGCTGATTAGACAGTGTCACATTAGAGGAGATGTTGCTATAGTCTATTAGATATCAATAGAGCTGTCACTTGGTTTTAGCCCAAGGCCACCCACTAAGATAGTTAAGTAAATTCTTCGAAAATAATGCTAATATTTAAAAAATGCTAAATTTAATGAGTTTTTGCCACTTTGTGGCAAACATTCTACTTTAGAGCAGGAAAACATGGCAGAAAGGTTGCGATACTTTTTTCATGATACTCGATACGTCACAGTATTTGCTTTTTATTATATCTGGAAGGTTTGAACAGATACATACATACATACATCATCTACACTGCTTATCCTTCTGGGTCGCGGTGGGGTGCTGGAGCCTATCCCAGCTGTCATTGGGCCGAAGGCAGGATACACCCTGGACAGGTCGCCAGTCCATCGCAGGGCAGACAGACAGACATACACATTCACACCTAGGGGCAATTTAGCATGTCCAATCAGCCTGACAGCCTGCATGTTTTTGGACTGTGGGAGGAAACCAGAGTACCCAGAGGAAACCCACGCAGACACGGGGAGAACAGGCAAACTCCACACAGAAATGACCCTGGTCACCCGGCCGGGAATCGAACCCAGGCCATTCTTGCTGTAAGGCAACAGCGCTACCCACTGCGCCACCGTGCCGCCTGGTTTGAACAGATAATCTAGTGAAACATTAAAAAAACGTATCAAAACTGTGAATGCAGTGATTTGTATTTAACATTTCAAAAACTGTGCTGCACTAAATACAACTGAACAATGTTGTAATCAAACATATAACTGGAATGAGTTTGTAAGTACTGACAATATACACTATATGCACAGATAAACTCATAAGCAGTCGAGTGACATATTGTGATGTGATTTTTCACAAAGTACATATTGTTATATTTTCCAGGCCTATTATACTTCTGACTCATTTTATGTTATTTTTCATGTATTCTCCATAAACTTCAGGGTCAGGTCAACTGCTGCACATGAAGTTTTATGCTTTGTGCACAAACTATTTACATTATACAACAACATGCTGTTATTGATGGATGCTAGGGGGCCAGACTACTGCAAAAGCATTACTTTAGTTAAATGATCCAGGCTGATTTTGCTTTTATAGAACATTTAATATTTTCCGACAGCAGATGATTTTTTTTTTTTTCTGGTTTAATCACTAATTAGTGTTGTACAATAAGACATTATATTTCACAGCTGTAAGCCAGGTAGGTCATTTGTAAATTACTCTATGTAGACTCTGTCTGAATGTTATTTCACTGTTTTGTTTGATATGTCAGCAGGTTGGCTGCTTCCTGCTTTACAAAGATGTTCTGTAATCACTTAAAAGCCCAGTTCCAAATAGTAGCCTAAGCCCTGAAGTCATCCCTCAAGTGTACACTTTGGTGACGTCATAAAAATGCAGACCTATAGGGGAAGAGACTTTAAGGATGCTTGCACATGCATTTGGAACAGACTTGTGCAATGTGCAGTCTTTGCACATCGGTCAGGCTTTTTGAATGAGCTTTTAAAAATCTGCTTATCTACAGTGTCTCAATTCAAAATACAAACATGCTTAATGATTTCATTCAAGTGTGGATACAAGTAAAATTAATAAGCACATGCATTTTAACTCAGTCTGCACTGTTGTAGTCCTTGTCGAAGGCCACAGTGAGGGCATGTAAAGTTTGTGAATGACAAAATGAGAAATGGGACACCTTATATCAAGGGTGTCCAGTCTTATCCTCAAAGGGCCAGCGCAGATGTAGGTCTGGCATTCCCAAAATGCAGGAGAATTTAGGATCAACCTTTTGAAGATCGAGACCAACTGATACAACAAGTAAAACCAGGTGTGCTCTCATTTGGAATGAACACCTGCAGCCACATCAGCCTTTTGTGGACAACACTGGACACTCATGACCTACAACCTGGCAGACCTCACATGCACATGCCCTTTTTGAACTGGGCTTCTGTGTACTGTTATCCTGTTTATCAGCACTCATGGAATTATTCTCCATCAGACCTTTTTCATGTTCACTATGTATACACATATACATACACAAGATTGTGCTCAGAATTCATTTTTACATTGAATTTAAAATTTTGTATTTGGTTAATTATGTCTTTTAGATTAAATCTGTGCAATAGGATCCATAATGAGTGCTCAGCTTTTATATGCACCATCGAGGTCTACACTTGAGCGATGAACAACATCTACTGTTGCTGGTATATTGGCTCACATGGCAGAACAAGATGAAGAAAAGCAGTGTTGTGTAGTCTGTTCACAGGAACTTCCATGCGAAGTAAGAAATTCAGACATCAATCAAAATCATATGTGTATCCATACTGCTGAAGATACTATTGATGATGAAGAGCAGGACGAGGAAGAGGAGATGGATGGTGATGAAGGTGGAAGTCTGTTGTCGGATGTTTTTTTTTTAGTGAGATGCGTGGAAGAACTGTCACTGATGTGCAGACAGAGGAAGAACACACTGAACCACCTTTGGTTACAAGGCTGAAAAACTGGGTGGTGCAGTGCACCCTCCCTTGTGGCTCTTTCAGCTTTATTGAGTATTTTGTGCCTTCATTTTCCAGAACTCCCCAAAGATCCAAGAACACTTTCGAGAACAAAGCGATGCAATAATATCAAACAAACAGCTGGAGGGCACCACTTTCACTGTGGCATTCTCGAAGCAATGAAAAGACAAAGGTCAAAATGTGGTCCCTCCCTGAAAAACGAAACATGCTTAAATCTACAATTCAGTGTTGATGGATTGCCCCTTTTTAAAGCTCCACAGTGCAGTTCTGGCCTATACTGGGAAAGGTACTGGATTTTGCACATCTACCTCCATTTGTAATTGGCATTTTTTGCAGAAAAACAAGGCCCACATCAAGTAGTGAATACATGAGTGATTCTGCTGTTGATCTAGCAGAACTCTGTTAAAACTGACCTTAAGACTCTGCTCAGTTGTGTGTGACAAACCTGCACGTTCATTTCTAACAAACACAAAAGGCCACAATGCATTCCATGGATGTGACAAACGTACCCAAAGAGGGAAGTACATTAATTACCGAACGACTTTTCCAGAAACAACTGCTATGAGAACTGATACTTCTTTCGAACAGATGACAGATGAAGACCATCACTGTAGTCCTCCACCATATCTTGGCCCCAGTGAAGGATTCATATCCAACTTTCCTATAGACTACATGCACTTAGTCTGCTTGGGGGTTTGCAAAAGGCTGCTTAATCTATGGCTAAAGGGGCCTGAATGTCCGTTTGCCATCCCAACTTGACTAAACACGACTTTAACAGACTTCAGAAATTTTGTTCCTTGTGAATTTGCAAGAAAACCCAGAGCCCTTACTGAACAGGACCGATGAAAAGCTACCGAATATAGACAAGTTCTACTGTACACAGGCCCTGTTGTTCTGCGTCCCATCTTGGACACTACTGTGTACAGTAACTTTCTGCTACTCTTCACAGGAATTACAATTTTAGCAAACCCAGCCAAATATATAATAATTCTGCAGAAAGACTACTGACCTCTTTTGTACAACACTTTGGACAACTTTACGGACCTGAGTCAACTGTATACAATGTACATGGCCTTTTACATTTGGCTGAAGATGTGCGGATCCATGGTCCTTTGGATTCATTCTCTGCTTTTCCTTATGAGAACCTGAAGAATATGATTAGAAAACCAGAGCTCCCATTAGCACAAGCTGTCCGTCATCTGTCAGAGTAAATGTCTGCTCCATGTGACGTGGACGTTGTGAAAAAGCGCCTTAAAAGAGACCATTTCATTGGACCAGTACCAGAAAATGTTGTGGCAAAGAGACAATTTCAGGAAATTCACTTAGCTGACTTTTGCCTAAAGCTTAAAGATGGTGAGAACGCATTCTACACGGAGGATGAAATTTGTTCAGCTCGAAACATTGTACAGTCAGATAATGGGATTTACATTATATACCAAAGATTCAGTTGCAAGACCCCCTTTTTCAACTATCCATTTGATTCAACCATTTTAAGCGTATACAGAGTCTCAGATCTTTCCCAGTTATTGTACTGGTTAAAGTGGACGAAATCAAGGCAAAGTCTGTTTTGCTTCCATTCAGAAATGCACATATTGCATCACCATCAATCCACTGCATGTGACTACAGCTTCAAACCCAGCCATCACCATGTCTTGAGATGTCTTAAGACATGTCTAAAGACACATTATGAAGACGTCTTAGGACATCTTGAGGCATGTCTTAAGACATGAAGACATGTCTTTAAGACGTGTCTATAGACACGGATCTTATGATGTCTTGGCAATAATAACATTGCAAGACGTCTCAAGATGTAAGATGTATAATACGTATTTTTAAATTTTACCTACATTTTTTTAAATAAATCTTTTACTTTAAAATATTTTAAGGGAATTTTAAAATGTAACACTATTTATAGTTAAAATTATAGTAATTATTTTTTTTGTTCATTTTTTTGTTCTATGTAGGATGCATAATGGTATAATTTATTTTAATATATTGCATATCATTTTATAAACATACAAACATTACATACATTAGTACATACTACATTTATACATTTCAGAACAAATTTAACAACAAAAGTAATAATAATAATAATAATAATAATAATAATAGGCACATGGTTCCCAGTCTGTAGCTTTCTCTACAATAAGCCATTTTATATGAAACCACTAAATGACTTTGTTTACATCGCAATGACAGAATTATGCCAAGTTTAGAAAAATGTGGAATTCTCCTTTAAATGTTTCTGTTGCATTAGAAAAGTTTATGGAATCAGTGATATGATGAAAGTTTATTTGTGAGTTCATACCATGCCTTCAACATGGTGGTAGTATGAGGGAAGACTCTTATGCAACTATTTTGTAATACAGTGTTGCAGCAAAATTTAAAAGTTTAATTCAGTGCTTTTAAATACCTTTTTTTTTTTTTTTAATTTTTACCCGATTTTTCTCCCCAATTTAGTCGTCTCCAATTCCACCCGCTGGTTAGGACTCCCCCAATCACGCTATGCTATCAACGCTAGGAGGGTGAAGGCTAACACAGGCTTCCTCCGAGACCTGTGAAGCCAACCACCGCTTCTTTTCGAACTGCCGCTCACGCAACGTCTCTGGACAGCCGAACGCGCTCGGAGGAAAGCGCCAACCGCCAGATCTGTTACGTCAGCTAACAGACGCCTGCGCTGACTAGCATCGCGCTGAGTGATGGGGGGAGAAGGGGGGCCATCCTACCCACCCAGAGAGAGCGAGGCCAATTGTGCTCTCTTGGACTCCCGGCTACGGATGGCTGTAGCATCAACAGGGATCGAACTCGCGATCTCCTGATGATAGGGCCAACGCTTAGACGGTTAAATACATTTTTTACAGACTATTTTACAGTTGCTTCATTTTTTAATGAAGGTATCATTTTATCAACTAATAAATAATAATAATAAGAAGAACAAGAACAATAATAAGTATGCATAAATTACAGTAAAGTAATTTAAAGGGGTATGGAAAATCACTATTTTACAGTTTTGTATTTCCTTGTTAATCTGTTAAAAATTCAGAATACTTCTACATTCAAATAATTTACTCTGCAATCCAAAGCATAGCCCATGAAAAAGCACCCACATAGCTTTCAAAAAATATAGATTACAGTTATTGTTTATTGTTTTTACAACTGTGTATATGCACAGTACAATAGCGTCACCACACTTGATATGTTCTACAGAAAGAGAAAAACATGTTAACTGACTTTGTGTAGAAATTTGAAATATACTGCAATAAATACACAGTTCCACAAACCAATGAATCTGATTTTAAGGTCTGCTGTTATTCCGTATATAAGTTATGCTGAGGTTATTAACAATATAGTACTATGAACAATTATAAATGATAGGAAACAATTTTAAGACAAATTAATATGGACTAAAAAGAAAAACTGACCAACAGAGTAATACAGAGGTCTGAACCCCAGCAGTACTCATAACATACCTGAGCCAGATAATGATCAGCTGTCAAACAATTAATACCAGACTCAGATGTGCTGGTAGCTGGAATAGAGTCAAGCTGTGGACATATGTGGACACAGGAAACAGGACACAGATAACTCAGTGTGCATATGTCCATGCCGTAATGCCTGAACACTAACATTACTGATATCGCACTGCTAATGTTACCGATCTCTCCTTTCAGAGTTAAATCCGTGATGAGTGAGACAACTGTCAGATTCACAGCCCATCGCTTCTTCCTCTGTTTTTTCTCAGTGTTGGTCTTCTTTGTCAGAGATATGAGGAAAATGCATCTGTTAAAAAATCAATTTTAAGACAATAAATTTGAAATTACTTTTGGATCTGCATACACAAGCAGGCTCAATTTAAAGGGGACCTGTTGTGCTAATTTCCAATGTTCATAAATTTATTTTTGGGGTCAACTATAATACATTTACATGCTTCAGTGTTCCAGAAACACATGATTTTTCTCATACTGTAATTGTTTACTCACCCTCTGTCTGAAACGCTCTGTTAGAGCTCCAGTGTCTTTAAGCCCCTCCTTCCTGATGAGCCCAGTATGCTCAGATTAGCTAGTTCGCTCACTTGGCTCTGACTGATCAAGCACCAGAGCGGTTCCGCCCGGGCTCCGGTAGATGCGTTGCGTTGTGTGAGGGCGTGCCAAGCTCGCTGGTAGGTGGGCAATAAGGATTGTGTTATGGGATTACATCATCCTGTAACAAAGGAAAAGGGCTGGGGAACTCCAGCCCTCAGGCAGCTGAGAAAAGTGGTTTCTGTGGGAAAGAGTTTCTCCCTCTGGCAGATACTTTCAGCTTTGTATCTTACATGCACAAAAAGCTACATAACACAGTAAATAAAAGGGAAAGCATTATATATTCGCTTTATAAGTAGAATATAATGTACAGTATACATAATTTTACTCATCTAAAATCAACTCAGGCATTTAGTACACAAAGAAATGTGACAAGGCTTTAAATAATACCTATGCATGACAGAAATGATCATTTGCTATTGAGGCAGGTGTGAGCTTAGTACTGATATCTGTATCTGTTAAAAGCTGTGTTAAAGGAGAATTACATGATTTTTAAGCACAATTTCATCATTAAGATGCAAAAAAGTAGTTTGATACAAAATGTTCCATTGTGGAAAAACTTACAGAGTCAGAGTTGTTCACAGTGGCAGTGACAAGAACCAGACGTTTGAAGAGTTCAATGTCTCTAATCTCTCTCACAGAGAATTATTACATGAAATGATTATTAATAAGAGCTGAACTCTATTAGATCATGTTTACCACATGCTTTATGCTATAAATTGTAGCGCTCTGAGACTTGCAGCATTACACATTAAAGCACTGTGAAGAAGTAAATTCATAAATATTGACACAGTGTTGGTGATATTGCCATATCGATATTTTGAACACAGCTGTAATGGCAAATAACATATTAATAAATTGAATGAACAAAGCGCAGATATTTGAATACTGTAACCCAGCTTTACCTAAACATTCTGCTCTTCTGTATTACAATAAATACTTCATGAAATATATTTGCTTGAAATACCCACCAAATCTAAACATCTGTCTGACATTCTTATAGTTTCATTTAAAAAATTAAAACTTGAGTCTCACCAGTTGCTCAGCTTCAGATGATTTCTGATGAGAAACATCTAAAACAAAACAGACACATAAGGTAAATGCAGCAAAACAACAACAGTAAGGCATAACAATGAAAAACACAAAACAAACTGGTCATTATATATTACTAATAAATGTAGCAGAGTAAAACATAGATTATTAATCTAAAGCACAGATAATACATTTTAAAAATACTCTAGAAAGTACAAATCCACCAAGATGTTACTAGAGTAAATGTAACTGAGCAAATTAAAATCATTACTACCCTCTCTGAACTACACAGACTGACGGACTATGTTCAGTTTCATTGTTGTATTGTTCAGTGTGCTGACCCTGCTGCACTGTGATCAGTGCGCTGACCCTGCTGCACTGTTGATCAGTGCGCTGACCCTGCTGCGCTGTTGATCAGTGCGCTGACCCTGCTGCGCTGTGTTCAGTCTTAGGTTTATTTCTGAGGCAGTCTTTCATTTGGAGCGCGTGCTAAGCGAGATCTGACGCAGCCGCGAGGCGCAAACAGACACGCCGCTTAGCTAGCTAGCTACATACGCTAGCCTACCGCTGGTGTCTTCACTCGGCAGATCAACCAGAAATACAGAAACAAAAGTTTACTCCAGCTGACTGTCAGTGAGGCTGCTCATCTCATTCGGTCACTACTCACCTTTTAAACGCAGACTCTGACCGCTGCAGCCGTAACTCCAGTCGTAACTCTAGTCTCCACTCCGCTCGGTCCAGTCAGTTATCGTCAGTCAGCTACGCAGCAGAAAATCCTCGTTTCTGGGAGCTGAAAGCGTCACCCGGCAGGCGGCGCTGTCTTAGTAAGGAGTGTAAGAGAGTCTTATCAGGTTTAACACTCGCTAAACTAACTCGATAAACTGCCCGCGTTAGCGCCCTGAGAGACCCGCTCACTGTAACGGCTGTAACGGTCGCGCTCGGCTTTAAACGGAGGAACGGCGGAGAGCGCTCGCGCTTCAAAACCGAACGTCCAAGCGGCGGAGTCCCGCGCTCTGATTGGTCTAAACTCCCGCCAGTCTTTTGTTTGTCCTCCCATAGAGCTTTTTTTGGTTCGCCTCTGCTGTACTGAATGAACTGCGCTGCTTTGTTTTTGTTTGTTTGTTTTTAATCTAGACACAGAATAGAGAACTGCAAACCCTTGAAATACATGAGACAGCTGTACAGCATTATTTTACAAAGCATCACTGGAGGCCATGTCTTAATATATTAAAGTCGAAGTATGAAGTTTGACATTTAAACAAAAATCTGTTTATTATGTAGTTTTACGTGGTGAAACAATACAGGTCTTTATATATTACTACTCAAATACATTTGTTTATTATTGTTCGTGTTTTCCAAATACTGGAGATAATAATTTTGAAAGTTATACAAATTAAAAGTCTAACTTTGGGCAGCCCTGATCTGCTTAAGAAAATAAACAGAAGTGTAGATGTTGAAGAGAGTGAACCAAATGCTTTTTTTGCATTAAGTTTTGGTTGTATGAGATCTCTAAAGTACTCAGGTTAGCTGTTAAGTACATTTACTTCCTTTTAGCTCAAAGTTGTTTTATCTTGGTTCCTAGCTTGTTGTCTCTGGTTACAATTGTACATTTGAAAATAGATCAATGTTGTTTTAATCATAGCATGTTTTCAGCAAATGAGCAAAAGGCTGTGACTGACTGTGATTGTAACATTTACCAGTGGAGATAAATTAAAAGTTATTCTACCATGAACTTCAATGATATAAGGAAATGAGTTTAAACATTTTAAGGTAAGGTAAATGGTTTAAGAATTGATTTTTTCTTTTGCTATTTTGCCACTGTACACACATTTCTGCAATAATCAAAAAACAAAACATACAAGAATTACAAAAGTACAGCAAGTAAAACCGTATTTTACATTAGGGAGCGCTGTGGTAATCCTGGTAATCCTCAGTTGTAATTTTGTATTGTAAGTTTGGCAGTATCACAGGAATACCACACTCATACCACAGGACTTTTTGTAATGGACCACTCTTTGGTCTCAACTGAACTGTCTTAAGACACAACATCTCTATGTCTTAAGACAAAGTGATGTCTTAAGTCATGCCTCATCTTCAAGATAAAATTATTAAATAAAATAATTACTTCTTTGTCTTAAGACGTTAACTTTCATGTCTCAAGACAAAGACAGTGTCTTCACCCATACGTCTTAAGACGTTCTTGAGACGTCTTGGCATAAAAAAATGTCTCAAGACATCTTAAAAATATTGTCAAGACATCTTAAGACATCTTAAGACACAGTGACAGCTGAGTATGTATCACTAAATTACGTTATATATAAGCTCCAAATATATATATTACTTATTTTGAGCATCTGTGCTCAAGATAACAGTCTTAGAGGATCTATGCTTATGTTATATTTCATGAACTGACACCTTATTAGCTCCAGCTAGTTAGCTTAGCTCACTCAACATTACCTGTTAAAAAAATCAACACTGTATAACATTACATACATATTTACACCACCACATATCAAACACACTTATGGTTATTAAAAAAGTACATGTTTTTAGATAGAATACAGTGGAAAAAATACATCCCTGATAAAGAAAATCTCCCTCCTGAGTGAATCTCTGTAGCTCTGGTGGAAGTGTGTGAATTTTGGAGTGAAAGTGTGACGCTGCTGTTCTAAATCATGATTCAATGGATACACAAACCCTTGAAGCTGAACTTAGAGTTAAATTGAACTAACCGTGATTCTGGTCTCTCCATCAGAAGCGCTTTTGACCAGACAAGCTTTATTCCAGATCCCAGAACAGACTAAAAGAAAAACAAGTAATGACGACAATCTAAGAGGCCTGAATTCATGACTCCATCTAATGGGAGTATATATAAACCCTTGAAGCTTTTCAGGCATACAAGAATTGTAAAGTGAAACATGCAGCCTAACCTACTTTCAAGTCCATCTAATCGGTGCAAGTGGCCCATAAGAAACTGAGCATTTGTCCAGGTCAGACAAAACTTCAACAGCCTCGAATGTTTCTGAAACTGCTGAAAAAAGAGGAAGGTGTGAATCAGAACTGGTCATTTAATATGTGAGAGGAAGAAAAACTCGTACTTCTGTGGAAACCTTTTGCTGTACTTTTTAAATGCCAAATAAAAAGATAAATGTGAGGACAATGTTTACACATTTATATGATCAGTTTTAACGTGCACATGTTCAAGATTTTATATTCTCTGCAGCACAGTTTTAAACTAAGTACCGTAGCTACCAGTGTAGCTTTTAATGTAAAACTAGATCAGGGATTATGGTAGAAGATTCAGTTAATCACGAGCAACAGGCTACTGGTCTATTAGCTGCTTTATCGTCATCGTCAGTCACCCTAGAGACACAGTAAAATCCACCTTCTGCATCACCAGAACTCAAGTTTTCAGTTGTTTGATATGATTATAGAGTTCACTTCTACAGTACAGAGACAGTGACAGTATCACCATGCAAAAAGACTGAGCATCAATATATGTTAAGCGCAAGATCTTTATTACTTGGATATCGTACTGTAATGTTAATCCTGTGGTAGACGGCTCTGAAATTGATTTAAAGGTAGTTCTTATGTACTGATGAACATGTTGTACCTTTCCCAGTCTCCCATTTAGGCCTCACAAAACAAACACTGCTCTTACTAAATTTGTGGGTTGGGTCTAAAAACATAACATAAATGACACATGATAAAATAATGGTGAATAATAAATAATGATGACAAAGAATGTGGATCTGAATCAATGTTCAAAGCGTTATGAATACAGTAATGATCACTGTATTGGTGCAAAGGTCAACAAAGTATCATGAAGTACAGTCGTCACAAACCAAACCTGTTCTTATAAAGCAGCTTTAAGTCACATATACAAAAACATGTCCCTCACAACAGCTTTAGTCAAGTACACAACAGGACACAACAGGACACAACATGTCCTTGTAATCAATAATTGCAGGACACAGTCAAGTTTGTTATTCAGGGTTGGGGTAGCTACTGAAAAATTAGTAGTTAGCTACTTTATAGCTACTTTCCCAAAATTTGTAGCTGCTACAATTTAGCTACTTTTCCAGAAAGAGTAGAGGCTACTTTTTAAGCTACTTTTAAAGCGCGACTGTCAGAATGTTTGAATCTCGACCTGACACACCAAACAAGCCCACCTGACACACCAAACAAGCCCAGCTGACAGTGTGAACAAGACACTGCATTTAATCATTAGCCAGAAAGAAACAGACAACTGAAAATATACAAAAAGATGACCAAAAAGTGTGACCAACGATCAAACTTACACACCCAAAAGTGTGATATCCAACAAAAATTAAGACTAAATGCAAAGTCAATCATTCCAGGTTTTCCAGGTTTTTCTCCAAGATTTGGGCCCTTTAATAGAACACTTAATGGTGAGTGAACTTCATTCACTGTGACTCTGACAAAACGCCTGTAACATTTTTCTGATAGTCACAGCAACAGTTTCTCTAAATGACCTTTGGTGTTGCGTCTCTTGGAACTTGTGGAAGCTGCTCCTCAGGCTGGAACTGGTCCTTCTCGGTCACCAGAGGGTTAGTTGTGACCAGAACATCTGTCTCAGCAATGTTCCAGAAACAGAAATAAAATTCAGAAATGTGGTTCCAGCCATGATCTGATTGGCTGCATTAGACGCTGTTCTTGTGGTTGTAGTTGGTCTTTTTCATTTGCCATCTGTAAATATATGATTATGAGAATCAATGTGGAAGTTTCAGAAAAAAGACTAGAAATAAAAACATCAGTTAATCTTGTTTTCATTCACAGTGAATATTCATCTTTAAATACCCTGCATCTCCATATTAATGCTACTTATAGCAGATTTAGGGTTTTTCCCGCTACTGTGGTTCATTTTGGGCTAACAGGGTCATCATTCATCAAGTCTCCAGAGAGAGTCGTCTTCCAGAGCAACATCAACACTGGAACATATAAATAAAGCATAACAGAAACTTTTAGCTCTAGAACCACAAAAACAACAGAACACCATTTAAAAATTAGCACATCAGCATCTCCTCACATATTACACTGACCAGCCACTTCATTAAGGCCACCTCCTTATTTCTACACTCACTGTCCATTTTATCAGCTCCACTGACCACATAGTTTCACTCTGTAGTTCTACAATTACAGACTGTAGTTCATCTGTTTCTCTGATACTTTGTTACCCTGAGTGCAGAAACAAGGAGGTGGTCTTAATGAAGTGGCTGTCCAGTGTCCAGCTAAATGAGAGAGTGACATCATTCATACCAAAAACCTTTCCACTGTAATGAAATTCAGACAGGAACACTTTCAGGACATCATGATAGATTTTCTGTCTCCTTTCAGGTTCATGTTTAGTTATTAGTTCCTCTGTGATCCAAAAGAAAACCTCCCTTATCAGAATGGACACAGCTGAATACTCCACAGTCTACGAGAGAAAACAGAGAACATGCTGACCACATCAAACCACATTAACCTCAAACAAATAAACACATACAGCCAATTAAATATGAATATTAAATTACCTTTTTCTGGATTTATATATTTCACACCAAACCCATCTTTGTCTTTATAAACAGGTGTAACATTTGCTGCCTCTTCTTCTGGATTCAGTTCTCTTTCTCAGCTCCATGGCAGCCATTTTCCATGATGACTCCACTCTTTATAGAAAAATAACAGTTTTATTTTGATCTTTTCATATATGAAATATTTTAGTCTCTTTATTTGATTGACTGTTGCTAAAAGGAGCTCAAGATAATCTTATTTACAGCTAAAGTCTCACTTTTATTTCTGAACTAGCTGAGTTTCTGAATGAGACGACTAAACTAATCAAATCAAATCGAATCAGCTGAAAGGTCCTCGTAAACCACAAAAACCAACACGCTCACACACACACACACACACACACCACACCACACACAAACACACACACACACACAATCACTCACTCTAATGTCTCTTCTTGTGTGCAGATTCCTGTGAGGTCACTCTGGATCCAAACACAGCGCACAGTTCTCTCTCTCTGTCTGACGGGAACAGAAAGGTGGTGAATGTGGGATCTTCACAGTCGTATCCTGATCATCCAGAGAGATTTGATCAGTGTTATCAGGTTCTGTGTAGAGAGAGTCTGACTGGACGCTGTTACTGGGAGGCTGAGTGGAGCGGAGGTGTTGAAATAGCAGTAACATATAAATCAATCAGCAGGAAAGGAGACAGTGATGACTGTGAGTTTGGAGGGAATGTAAAGTCCTGGATTCTGATCTGCTCTAATAACAGATACTCTGTCTGTCACAATAATATCAGCACTGATCTCTCTGCTCGTCCCTCCAGCTCTGGGACAGTAGGAGTGTATCTGGACTGTCCGGCCGGCTCTCTGTCCTTCTACAGCGTCTCCACTGATAAACTGACCCATCTACACACTTTCAACACCACATTCACTGAACCTCTATACGCTGGGTTTGGGGTTTGGGGTTACGGCTCAGTGTGTTTAAAATAAAATAACAATGTGTCTGAGAACAGGTTACTCTCTCTCTCTCTCTCTCTCTCTCTCTCTCTGTCTCTCTGTCTCTGTCTCTCCGTCTCTGTCTCTGTCTCTCTCTCTCTCTCTGTCTCTCTCTCTCTCTGTCTCTCTGTCTCTCTCTCTCTCTGTCTCTCTGTCTCTCTCTCTCTCTCTGTCTGTCTCTCTCTCTTTCTCTCCCTCTCTGTCTGTGTGTCTCTCTCTCTGTTTCTCCCTCTATCTCTCTCTGTCTCTCTCTCTCTCTCACTCTCTCTCTCTGTCTCTCTCTCTGTCTGTCTGTCTCTGTATCTGTCTCTCTCTCTCTCTCACTCTCTCTCTGTCTGTCTGTCTGTCTCTCTCTGTCTCTCTCTCTCTGTCTCTCTCTCTCTTTCACTCTCTCTCTCTCTCTCTGTCTCTCTCCTTATTACTCTTTTCTGTATTCGACTCTTGTATTTTTCACTCTGAGCTCTGTTTATAGTGTTTGTGTGGTTTTGTGTATAAAACAGTAATTATTCATTTTTAGATGATCATTTTTATCTTTATTCTTTATAATTAAACAGTCTGTATTTGTTTCTGTGTCTTTAAGACTGATATATGTAAATGAGCTGTGTTCTGATTGGCAAATATAATTAATAATAATAATAGGTTAATATATAGCTTGCAATTAATTTTACAGCTAGCGCGTTAATGTATGGCTAGCAATTTCACAGCTAGCGCGTTAATATACAGCTAACAATTTCACAGCTAGTGCGTTAATATACGGCTAGCAATTAATTTCACAGCTAGCGCGTTAATATATGGCTAGCAATTAATTTCACAGCTAGCGCGTTAATATACGGCTAGCAAGTTGTTTAACAGCTAGCGCGTTAATATATGGCTAGCAATTTCACAACTAGCGCGTTAATATATGGCTAGCAAGTTATTTCACGGCTAGCGGGTTAATATACGGCTAGCAAGTTGTTTAACAGCTAGCGCGTTAATATATGGCTAGCAGTTTCACAGCTAGCGTGTTAATATATGGCTAGCAATTAATTTCACAGCTAGCGCGTTAATATATGGCTAGCAATTAATTTCAAAGCTAGCGCGTTAATATATGGCTAGCAATTAATTTTACAGCTAGCGCGTTAATATATGGCTAGCAGGTAATTTCCCAGCTTGCGCGTTAATATATGGCTAGCAAGTTATTTCACAGCTAGCGCGTTAATATATGGCTAGCAATTAATTTTACAGCTAGCACGTTAATATATGGCTAGCAATTAATTTTACAGCTAGCGCGTTAATATATGGCTAGCAGGTAATTTCACAGCTAGCGCGTTAATATAGGGCTAGCAATAAATTTCACAGCTAGCGCGTTAATATATGGCTAGCAAGTTATTTCACAGCTAGCGCGTTAATATATAACTGGCAAGTTGTTTCACAGCTAGCACGTTAATATATGGCTAGTAAGTTATTTCACTGCTAGCGTGTTAATACATAGTTAGCAAGTTGTTTCACAGCTAGCGCGTTAATATATGGCTAGCAAGTTGTTTCACAGCTAGCGCGTTAATATATGGCTAGCAATTCCATAGCTAGCGGGTTAATATATGGCTAGCATGTTATTTCACAGCTAGCGTGTTAATATATGGCTAGCAATTAATTTCACAGCTAGCGCGTTAATATATGGCTAGCGATTAATTTCACAGCTAGCACGTTAATATATGGCTAGCAAGTTATTTCACAGCTAGCGCGTTAATATATGGCTAGCAGGTAATTTCACAGCTAGCGCGTTAATATATGGCTAGCAATTTCACAGCTAGCAGGTTAATATATGGCTAGCAAGTTATTTCACAGCTAGCGGGTTAATATATGGCTAGCAAGTTGTTTAACAGCTAGCGGGTATATATATGGCTAGAACGTTGTTTATCAGCTAGCGGGTTAATATATGGCTAACAAGTTGTTTAACCGGTAGCGGGTTAATATATGGCTAGCAAGTTATTTCACAGCTAGCGCGTTAATATATGGCTAGCAGGTAATTTCACAGCTAGCGCGTTAATATATGGCTAGGAGGTAATTTCACAGCTAGCGCATTAATATATGGCTAGCAGGTAATTTCACAGCTAGCGTGTTAATATATAGCTAGAAGGTAATTTCACAGCTAGCGCGTTAATATATGGCTAGTAATTAATTTTACAGCTAGCGCGTTAATATATGGCTAGCAATTAATTTCACAGCTAGCGCGTTGATATATGGCTAGCAATTTCACAGCTTGTGCATTAATTTATAGCTAACAATTTCACAGCTAGGGGGTTAATATATGGCTAGCAAGTTATTTCACAGCTAGCGCGTTAATATATAACTGGCAAGTTGTTTCACAACTAGGGGTTAATATACGGCTAGCAAGTATTTCACAGCTAGCGGGTTAATATATGGCTAGCAAGTTGTTTACAGCTAGCGTGTTAATATATGGCTAGAAAGTTGTTTTAACAGATAGCGGGTTAATATATGGCTAGCAAGTTGTTTAACAGCTAGCACGTTAATATATGGCTAGCAATTTCACAGCTAGCTTGTTAATATATGGCTAGCAAGTTATTTCACAGCTAGCGGGTTAATATATGGCTAGCAAGTTGTTTAACAGCTAGCGGGTATATATATGGCTAGAACGTTATTTATCAGCTAGCGGGTTAATATATGGCTAACAAGTTGTTTACAGGTAGCGGTTAATATACGGCTAGCAAGTTATTTCACAGCTAGCGCGTTAATATATGGCTAGCAGGTAATTTCACAGCTAGCGCGTTAATATATGGCTAGGAGGTAATTTCACAGCTAGCGCATTAATATAATCGCTAGCAGGTAATTTCACAGCTAGCGTGTTAATATATAGCTAGAAGGTAATTTCACAGCTAGCGCGTTAATATATGGCTAGTAATTAATTTTACAGCTAGCGCGTTAATATATGGCTAGCAATTAATTTCACAGCTAGCGCGTTGATTTATGGCTAGCAATTTCACAGCTTGTGCATTAATTTATAGCTAACAATTTCACAGCTAGGGGGTCAATATATGGCTAGCAAGTTATTTCACAGCTAGCGCGTTAATATGTAACTGGCAAGTTGGTTACCAGCTAGCGCATTAATATATAGCTAGAAGTTAATTTCACAGCTAGCGCGTTAATATATGGCTAGTAATTAATTTTACAGCTAGCGCGTTAATATATGGCTAGCAATTAATTTCACAGCTAGCGCGTTGATATATGGCTAGCAATTTCACAGCTTGTGCATTAATTTATAGCTAACAATTTCACAACTAGCGGGTTAATATACGGCTAGCAATTTATTTCACAGCTAGCGGGTTAATATATGGCTAGCAAGTTGTTTAACAGCTAGCGCATTAATATATAGCTAGAAGTTAATTTCACAGCTAGCGTGTTAATAAATAGCTAGCAAGTTATTTCACAGCTAGCGCGTTAATATATGGCTAGCAATTAATTTTACAGCTAGCGCGTTAATATATGGCTAGCAATTAATTTTACAGCTAGCGCGTTAATATATGGCTAGCATGTAATTTCACAGCTAGCGCGTTAATATATGGCTAGCAATTAATTTTACAGCTAGCGCGTTAATATATGGCTAGGAGGTAATTTCACAGCTAGCGCATTAATATATGGCTAGCAGGTAATTTCACAGCTAGCGTGTTAATATATAGCTAGAAGGTAATTTCACAGCTAGCGCGTTAATATATGGCTAGTAATTAATTTTACAGTTAGCGCGTTAATATATGGCTAGCAATTAATTTCACAGCTAGCGCGTTGATATATGGCTAGCAATTTCACAGCTTGTGCATTAATTTATAGCTAACAATTTCACAGCTAGGGGGTTAATATATGGCTAGCAAGTTATTTCACAGCTAGCGCGTTAATATATAACTGGCAAGTTGTTTCACAACTAGCGGGTTAATTTACGGCTAGCAAGTTATTTCACAGCTAGCGGGTTAATATATGGCTAGCAAGATGTTTAACAGCTAGCGTGTTAATATATGGCTAGAAAGTTGTTTAACAGATAGCGGGTTAATATATGGCTAGCAAGTTGTTTAACAGCTAGTGCGTTAATATATGGCTAGCAATTTCACAGCTAGCTTGTTAATATATGGCTAGCAAGTTATTTCACAGCTAGCGGGTTAATATATGGCTAGCAAGTTGTTTAACAGCTAGCGGGTATATATATGGCTAGAACGTTATTTATCAGCTAGCGGGTTAATATATGGGTAACAAGTTGTTTAACAGGTAGCGGGTTAATATACGGCTAGCAAGTTATTTCACAGCTAGCGCGTTAATATATGGCTAGCAGGTAATTTCACAGCTAGCGCGTTAATATATGGCTAGGAGGTAATTTCACAGCTAGCGCATTAATATATGGCTAGCAGGTAATTTCACAGCTAGCGTGTTAATATATAGCTAGAAGGTAATTTCACAGCTAGCGCGTTAATATATGGCTAGTAATTAATTTTACAGCTAGCGCGTTAATATATGGCTAGCAATTAATTTCACAGCTAACGCGTTAATATATGGCTAGCAATTTCACAGCTTGTGCATTAATTTATAGCTAACAATTTCACAGCTAGGGGGTCAATATATGGCTAGCAAGTTATTTCACAGCTAGCGCGTTAATATGTAACTGGCAAGTTGTTTACCAGCTAGCGCATTAATATATAGCTAGAAGTTAATTTCACAGCTAGCGCGTTAATATATGGCTAGTAATTAATTTTACAGCTAGCGCGTTAATATATGGCTAGCAATTAATTTCACAGCTAGCGCGTTGATATATGGCTAGCAATTTCACAGCTTGTGCATTAATTTATAGCTAACAATTTCACAACTAGCGGGTTAATATACGGCTAGCAATTTATTTCACAGCTAGCGGGTTAATATATGGCTAGCAAGTTGTTTAACAGCTAGCGCATTAATATATAGCTAGAAGTTAATTTCACAGCTAGCGCGTTAATAAATAGCTAGCAAGTTATTTCACAGCTAGCGCGTTAATATATGGCTAGCAATTAATTTTACAGCTAGCGCGTTAATATATGGCTAGCAATTAATTTTACAGCTACCGCGTTAATATATGGCTAGTAATTAATTTTACAGCTAGCGCGTTAATATATGGCTAGCATGTAATTTCACAGCTAGCGCGTTAATATATGGCTAGCAATTAATTTCACAGCTAGCGCGTTAATATATGGCTATTTCACAGCTGGCTTATTATGGCTAGCAGTATTTCACAGCTATGCGCGTTATATATAGCTAGCTAGCTAGCTCAGCTAGCGGTTAATTTGCTCAGTATTTCACAGCTAGCGCGTTAATATATGGCTAGCATATTTTCAGCTAGCGGTTAATGGCAAGTTTTCACAGCTAGCGCGTTAATATATGGCTAGCAATTAATGTTACAGGTAGCACGTTAATATATGGCTAGCAGGTAATTTCACAGCTAGCGCGTTAATATATGGCTAGCAATTAATTTCACAGCTAGTGCGTTAATATATGGCTAGCAAGTTATTTCACAGCTAGCGCGTTAATATACGGCTAGCAAGTTATTTCACAACTAGCAGGTTAATGTATGGCTAGCAAGTTATTTCACAGATAGCGTGTTAATACATAACTGGCAAGTTATTTCACAGCTAGGGCGTTAATATATAGCTGGCAATAAATTTCACAGCTAGCGCGTTAATATATAACTGGCAAGTTGTTTCACAGCTAGCGCGTTAATATATGGCTAGCAAGTTATTTCACTGCTAGCGTGTTAATATATAGTTAGCAAGTTGTTTCACAGCTAGCGTGTTAATACATAACTGGCAAGTTATTTCACAGCTAGCGCGTTAATATATGGCTAGCAAGTTGTTTAACAGCTAGCGCGTTAATATATGGCTAGCAATTCCATAGCTAGCGGGGTAATGTGCGGCTAGCAAGTTATTTCACAGCTAGCGCGTTAATATATGGCTAGCAAGTTGTTTAACAGCTAGCAGGTTAATATATGGCTAGAAAGTTGTTTATCAGCTAGCGGGTTAATATATGGCTAGCAAGTTGTTTAACAGCTAGTGGGTTAATATATGGCTAGAAAGTTGTTTAACAGCTAGCGCGTTAATATATGGCTAGCGATTAATTTCACAGCTAGCGCGTTAATATATGGCTAGCAATTAATTTCACAGCTAGTGCGTTAATATATGGCTAGCAATTAATTTCAAAGCTAGCGCATTAATATATGGCTAGCAGGTAATTTCACAGCTAGCGCATTAATATATGGCTAGCAGGTAATTTCACAGCTAGCGTGTTAATATATGGCTAGCAGGTAATTTCACAGCTAGCGTGTTAATATATAGCTAGAAGGTAATTTCACAGCTAGCGCGTTAATATATGGCTAGCAGGTAATTTCACAGCTAGCGTGTTAATATATAGCTAGAAGGTAATTTCACAGCTAGCGCGTTAATATATGGCTAGCAATTAATTTTACAGCTAGCGCGTTGATATATGGCTAGCAATTAATTTCACAGCTAGCGCGTTGATATATGGCTAGCAATTTCACAGCTTGCGCATTTATAGCTAACAATTTCACAGCTAGCGCGTTAATATATGGCTAGCAGGTAATTTCACAGCTAGCGTGTTAATATATAGCTAGAAGGTAATTTTACAGCTAGTGCGTTAATATATGGCTAGCAATTAATTTTACAGCTAGCGCGTTAATATATGGCTAGCAGGTAATTTCACAGCTAGCGCATTAATATATGGCTAGCAAGTTATTTCACAGCTAGCGCGTTAATATATGGCTAGCAATTAATTTTACAGCTAGCGCATTAATATATGGCTAGCAGGTAATTTTACAGCTAGCGCGTTAATATACGGCTAGCAAATAATTTTACAGCTAGCGCGTTAATATATGGCTAGCAAGTCATTTCACAGCTAGCGCGTTAATATATGGCTAGCAAATAATTTTACAGGTAGCGCGTTAATATATGGCTAGCAGGTAATTTCACAGCTAACGCATTAATATATAACTAGCAAGTTGTTTCACAACTAGCAGGTTAATATATGGCTAGCAAGTTATTTCACAGCTAGCGCGTTAATATATAACTGGCAAGTTGTTTCACAGCTAACGGGTTAATATACGGCTAGCAATTAATTTCACACCTAGCGCGTTAATACATGGCTAGCAAGTTATTTCACAGCTAGCGCGTTAATACATGGCTGGCAAGTTATTTCACAGCTAGCGCGTTAATATATGGCTAGCAAGTTATTTCACAGCTAGCGCGTTAATATATGGCTAGCAAGTTATTTCACAGCTAGCGGGTTAACATATGGCTAGCAAGTAATTTCACAGCTAGCGCGTTAATATATGGCTGGTAAGTTATTTCACAGCTAGCGGGTTAATATCTAACTGGCAAGTTGTTTCACAACTAGGGGGTTAATATATGGCTAGTAAGTTATTTCACAGCTAGCGCCTTAATATATGGCTAGCAAGTTATTTCACAGCTAGTGCGTTAATGTATAGCTGGCAAGTTATTTCACAGCTAGCGGGTTAATATATAGCTAGCACGTGATTTCCCAGCTAGCGCGTTAATATATGGCTAGCAAGTTATTTCACAGCTAGCGGGTTAATATATAACTAGCAAGTTATTTCTCAGCTAGTGCGTTAATATATAACTGGCAAGGTATTTCACAGCTAGTGCGTTAATATATGGCTAGCAAGTTATTTCACAGCTAGCGGGTTAATATATAGCTAGCAAGTTATTTCACAGCTAGCGCGTTAATGTATGGCTAGCAAGTTATTTCACAGCTAGCGCGTTAATATATGGCTAGCAAGTTATTTCACAGCTAGCCCGTTAATGTTTAACTGGCAAGTTATTTCACAGCTAGCGCGTTAATGTATGGCTAGCAAGTTATTTCACAGCTAGCGCGTTAATATATAACTGGCAAGTTGTTTCACAACTAGCGGGTTAATATACGGCTAGCAAGTTATTTCACAGCTAGCGGGTTAATATATGGCTAGCAAGTTGTTTAACAGCTAGCGTGTTAATATATGGCTAGAAAGTTGTTTAACAGATAGCGGGTTAATATATGGCTAGCAAGTTGTTTAACAGCTAGCGCGTTAATATGTAACTGGCAAGTTGTTTCACAACTAGCGGGTTGATATACGGCTAGCAAGTTATTTCACAGCTAGCGTGTTAATGTATGGCTAGCAAGTTGTTTCACAGCTAGCGTGTTAATATATAGTTAGCAAGTTATTTCACAACTAGCAGGTTAATAAATGGTTAGCAAGTTATTTCACTGCTAGCGTGTTAATATATAGCTAGCAAGTTATTTCACAGCTAGCGCGTTAATGTATGGCTAGCAAGTTATTTCACAGCTAGCATGTTAATTTATTGCTATCAAGTAATTTCACAGCTAGCACGTTAATATATAGCTAGAAAGTAATTTCACACCTAGCATGCTAATATATAGCTAGCACGTCATTTCACAGCTAGCTTGCTAATATATCGCTAGAAAGTTATTTCACAGTTAACGTGTTAATATATAGCTAGTAAGTTATTTCACAGCTAGCGCGTTAATATATGGCTAGCAAGTTATTTCAAAGCTAGCGGGTTAATATTTAACTAGCAAATTATTTCACAGCTAGCAGGTTAATATATAGCTAGCAAATTGTTTCACAGCTAGCGCGTTAATATATAACTGGCAAGTTGTTTCACAGCTAGCGGGTTAATATACGGCTAGCAAGTTATTTCACAGCTAGCGCGTTAATATATAACTGGCAAGTTGTTTCACAGCTAGCGGGTTAATATACGGCTAGCAAGTTATTTCACAGCTAGCGCGTTAATACATGGCTAGCAAGTTATTTCACAGCTAGCGCATTAATACATGGCTAGCACGTTATTTCACAGCTAGCGCATTAATATACGGCTAGCAAGTTATTTCACAACTAGCGGGTTTATTTATGGCTAGCAAGTTCTATGACATCTAGCGCGTTAATATATAACTGGCAAGTTATTTCACAGCTAGCGCGTTAATGTATAGCTGGCAAGTTATTTCACAGCTAGCGCGTTAATATATGGCTAGCAATTAATTTTACAGCTAGCGCATTAATATATGGCTAGCAGGTAATTTCACAGCTAGCGCGTTAATGTATAGCTGGCAAGTTATTTCACACGTAGCGAATTAGTATATGGCTAGCAAGTTATTTCACAGCTAGCGCGTTAATATATGGTTTGCAATTAATTTCACAGCTAACGCGTTGATATATGGCTAGCAATTTCACAGCTTGCGCATTAATATATAGCTAACAATTTCACAGCTTGCGCATTAATATATGGCTAGCAGGTAATTTCACAGCTAGCGCGTTAATGTATAGCTGGCAAGTTATTTCACACGTAGCGCATTAGTATATGGCTAGCAAGTTATTTCACAGCTAGCGGGTTAATATATGGCTAGCAGGTAATTTCACAGCTAGCGTGTTAATATATGGCTAGCAATTAATTTTACAGCTAGCGTGTTAATATATACCTAGTAAGTTATTTCACAGCTAGCATGTTAATATATGGCTAGCAAGTTATTTCACAGCTAGCACGTTAATATATGGCTAGCAATTAATTTTACAGCTAGCGTGTTAATATATGGCTAGCAAGTTATTTCACAGCTAGCGCGTTAATATATGGCTAGCAAGTTATTTCACAGCTAGCGGGTTAATATATGGCTAGCAAGTATTTCACAGCTAGCGCGTTAATATATGGCTGGCAAGTTATTTCACAGCTAGCGGGTTAATATCTAACTGGCAAGTTGTTTCACAACTAGGGGGTTAATATATGGCTAGTAAGTTATTTCACAGCTAGCGCGTTAATATATGGCTAGCAAGTTATTTCACAGCTAGTGCGTTAATGTATACCTGGCAAGTTATTTCACAGCTAGCGGGTTAATATATAGCTAGCAAGTGATTTCACAGCTAGCGCGTTAATATATGGCTAGCAAGTTATTTCACAGCTAGCGGGTTAATATATGGCTAGCAAGTTATTTCTCAGCTAGTGCGTTAATATATAGCTGGCAAGTATTTCACAGCTAGGCGTTAATATATGGCTAGCAAGTTATTTCACAGCTAGCGGGTTAATATATGGCTAGCAAGTTATTTCACAGCTAGCGCGTTAATATATGGCTAGCAAGTTATTTCACAGCTAGCGCGTTAATATATGGCTAGCAATTAATTTCACAGCTAGCGCGTTAATGATATGGCTAGAAAGTTATTTCACAGCTAGCGCGTTAATATATGGCTAGCAAGTTATTTCACAGCTAGCGCGTGAATATATACTGGCAAGTTGTTTCCCAGCTAGCGCGTTAATATATGGCTAGCAAGCTTTTTCACAGGTAGCTTGTTAATATATGGCTAGCAAGTTATTTCACAGCTAGCGTGTTAATATATAGCTAGCAAGCTTTTTCACAGGTAGCGGGTTAATATATAGATAGCAGTTCATTTCATAACTAGCGCGTTAATATATGGCTAGCAAGTTGTTTCACAGTTAGCGGGTTAATATATAGCTAGCAAGTTATTTCACAGCTAGCGGGTTAATATATAGCTAGCAAGTTGTTTCACAGCTAGCGTGTTAATATATGGTTAGCAATTAATGTCACAGCTAGCGCGTTAATATTTAGCTAGCAAGTTGTTTCACAGCTAGCGTGTTAATATATGGCTAGCAGTATTTCACAGCTAGCGCGTTAATATATGGCTAGCAATTAATTTCACAGCTAGCGCGTTAATATATAGCTAGCAAGTTATTTCACAGCTAGCACGTTAATATATGGCTAGCAAGTTATTTCACAGCTAGCGCGTTAATATATGGCTAGCAATTATTTCATAACTAGCGCGTTAATATATGGCTAGCAAGTTATTTCACAGCTAGCGCGTTAATATATAGCTAGCAAGTTATTTCACAGCTAGCGCGTTAATATATGGCTAGCAAGTTATTTCACAGCTAGCGCGTTAATATATGGCTAGCAAGTTATTTCACAGCTAGCGCGTTAATATATGGCTAGCAGTATTTCACAGCTAGCGCGTTAATATATAACTGGCAAGTTGTTTCACAGCTAGCGGGTTAATATACGGCTAGCAAGTTATTTCACAGCTAGCGCGTTAATATATAACTGCAAGTTGTTTCACAGCTAGCGGGTTAATATATGGCTAGCAAGTTATTTCACAGCTAGCGCGTTAATATATGGCTAGCAAGTTATTTCACAGCTAGCGCGTTAATATATGGCTAGCAAGTTATTTCACAGCTAGCGCGTTAATATATGGCTAGCAAGTTATTTCACAGCTAGCGCGTTAATATAAGCTAGCAAGTTATTTCACAGCTAGCGGGTTAATATATATTTGCAAGTTATTTCACAGCTAGCGTTAATATATGGCTAGCAAGTTATTTCACAGCTAGCGCGTTAATATATAGCTAGCAAGTTATTTCACAGCTAGCGCGTTAATGTATGGCTAGCAAGTTATTTCACAGCTAGCGCGTTAATATATGGCTAGCAAGTTTTTTAACAGCTAGCGCTTAATATATGGCTAGCAAGTTATTTCACAGCTAGCGCTTAATATATGGCTAGCAAGTTATTTCACAGCTAGCGGGTTAATATATGGCTAGCAAAGTTATTTCACAGCTAGCGTGTTAATATATGGCTAGCAAAGTTTTCACAGCTAGCGGGTTAATATATGGCTACAAAGTTTTTCACAGCTAGCGCGTTAATATATGGCTAGCAATTATTTCACAGCTAGCGCGTTTAATATATGCTAGCAAGTTATTTCACAGCTAGCGCGTTAATATATGGCTAGCAGGTAATTTCACAGCTAGCGCGTTAATATATGGCTAGCAAGTTATTTCACAGCTAGCGCGTTAATGTATGGCTAGCAAGTTATTTCACAGCTAGCGGGTTAATATATGGCTAGCAAGTTGTTTAACAGCTAGCGGGTTAATATATGGCTAGCAAGTTGTTTAACAGCTAGCGCGTTAATATATGGCTAGAAGTTATTTTAACAGCTAGCGGGTTAATATATGGCTAGCAAGTTGTTTAACAGCTAGCGGCTTAATATATGGCTATCAAATGTTGTTTAACAGCTAGTGGGTTAATATATGGCTAGCAAGTTATTTAACAGCTAGCGTGTTAATATATGGCTAGAAAGTTGTTTCACAGCTAGCGGGTTAATATATGGCTAGAAGTTGTTTAACAGCAAGCGCGTTAATATATGGCTAGCAATTAATTTCACAGCTAGCTGTTAATATATGGCTAGCAAGTTATTTCACAGCTAGCGCGTTAATATATGGCTAGCAGGTAATTTCACAGCTAGCGCGTTAATATATGGCTAGCAGTAATTTCACAGCTAGCGCGTTAATATATGGCTAGCAGGTAATTTCACAGCTAGCGTGTTAATATATAGCTAGAAGGTATTTCACAGCTAGTACGTTAATAAATAGCCAGCAGGTTATTTCACAGCTACCGCGTTAATATATGGCCAGCAATTATTTTACAGCTAGCGCGTTAATATATGGCTAGCAATTATTTCACAGCTAACGCGTGATATATGGCTAGCAATTTCACAGCTTGCGCTTAATATATAGCTAACAATTTCACAGCTTGCGCATTAATATATAGTTAACAGTTTCACAGCTAGCGGGTTAATATATGGCTAGCAGGTAATTTCACAGCTAGCGCGTTAATATATGGCTAGCAATTAATTTACAGCTAGCGCGTTAATATATACCTAGTAAGTTATTTCACAGCTAGCACGTTAATATATGGCTAGCAAGTTATTTCACAGCTAGCGCGTTAATATATAGCTAGCAATTAATTTTACAGCTAGCGCGTTAATATATGGCTAGCAGTAATTTCACAGCTAGCGGTTAATATATAGCTAGCAATTAATTTTACAGCTAGCGCGTTAATATATGGCTAGCAGTAATTTCACAGCTAGCGCGTTAATATATGGCTAGCAATTATGTTCACAGCTAGCGCGTTAATATATGGCTAGCAGGTATTTCACAGCTAGCGCGTTAATATATAACTGGCAAGTTGTTTCACAACTAGCGGGTTAATATACGGCTACCAAGTATTTCACAGCTAGCGTGTTAATATATAACTCGCAAGTTGTTTCACAGCTAGCGGGTTACTATATGGCTAGCAAGTTATTTCACAGCTAGCGCGTTAATATATGGCTAGCAAGTTATTTCACAGCTAGCCCGTTAATGTATAACTGGCAAGTTATTTCACAGCTAGCGCGTTAATGTATGGCTAGCAAGTTATTTCACAGCTAGCGCGTTAATATAAAGCTAGCAAGTTATTTCACTGCTAGGGTGTTAATATATATTTAGCAAGTTATTTCACAACTAGCAGGTTAATATATGGCTAGCAAGTTATTTCACTGCTAGCGTGTTAATATATGTTTAGCAAGTTATTTCACAGCTAGTGCGTTAATGTATGGCTAGCAAGTTATTTCACAGCTAGCAGGGTTAATATATGGCTAGCAAGTTTTTTAACAGCTAGCAGCTTAATATATGGCTAGCAAGTTGTTTAACAGCTAGCAGCTTAATATATGGCTAGAATGTTGTTTAACAGCTAGCGGGTTAATATATGGCTATCAAGTTGTTTAACAGCTAGCGGCTTAATATATGGCTAGAATGTTGTTTATCAGCTAGCGGGTTAATATATGGCTAGAAAGTTGTTTAACAGCTAGCTTGTTAATATATGGCTAGAAAGTTGTTCAACAGCTAGCGGGTTAATATATGGCAAAAAAGTTGTTTAACAGCAAGCGCGTTAATATATGGCTAGCAATTAATTTCACAGCTAGCGCGTTAATATATGGCTAGCAAGTTATTTCACAGCTAGCGCGTTAATATATGGCTAGCAGGTAATTTCACAGCTAGCGCGTTAATATATGGCTAGCAAGTTATTTCACAGCTAGCGCGTTAATGTATGGCTAGCAAGTTATTTCACAGCTAGCGGGTTAATATATGGCTAGCAAGTTGTTTAACAGCTAGCGGGTTAATATATGGCTAGCAAGTTGTTTAACAGCTAGCAGCTTAATATATGGCTAGAATGTTGTTTAACAGCTAGCGGGTTAATATATGGCTAGCAAGTTGTTTAACAGCTAGCGGCTTAATATATGGCTAGAATGTTGTTTAACAGCTAGTGGGTTAATATATGGCTAGAAAGTTATTTAACAGCTAGCTTGTTAATATATGGCTAGAAAGTTGTTCAACAGCTAGCGGGTTAATATATGGCTAAAATGTTGTTTAACAGCAAGCGCGTTAATATATGGCTAGCAATTAATTTCACAGCTAGCTTGTTAATATATGGCTAGCAAGTTATTTCACAGCTAGCGCGTTAATATATGGCTAGCAGGTAATTTCACAGCTAGCGCGTTAATATATGGCTAGCAGGTAATTTCACAGCTAGCGCGTTAATATATGGCTAGCAGGTAATTTCACAGCTAGCGTGTTAATATATAGCTAGAAGCTAATTTCACAGCTAGTGCGTTAATAAATAGCCAGCAGGTTATTTCACAGCTACCGCGTTAATATATGGCCAGCAATTAATTTTACAGCTAGCGCGTTAATATATGGCTAGCAATTAATTTCACAGCTAACGCGCTGATATATGGCTAGCAATTTCACAGCTTGCGCATTAATATATAGCTAACAATTTCACAGCTTGCGCATTAATATATAGTTAACAGTTTCACAGCTAGCGGGTTAATATATGGCTAGCAGGTAATTTCACAGCTAGCGAGTTAATATATGGCTAGCAATTAATTTTACAGCTAGCGCGTTAATATATACCTAGTAAGTTATTTCACAGCTAGCACGTTAATATATGGCTAGCAAGTTATTTCACAGCTAGCGCGTTAATATATAGCTAGCAATTAATTTTACAGCTAGCGGGTTAATATATGGCTAGCAGGTAATTTCACAGCTAGCGCGTTAATATATAGCTAGCAATTAATTTTACAGCTAGCGCGTTAATATATGGCTAGCAGGTAATTTCACAGCTAGCGCGTTAATATATGGCTAGCAATTAATGTTACAGCTAGCGCGTTAATATATGGCTAGCAGGTAATTTCACAGCTAGCGCGTTAATATATAACTGGCAAGTTGTTTCACAACTAGCGGGTTAATATACGGCTACCAAGGTATTTCACAGCTAGCGTGTTAATATATAACTCGCAAGTTGTTTCACAGCTAGCGGGTTACTATATGGCTAGCAAGTTATTTCACAGCTAGCGCGTTAATATATAACTGGCAAGTTGTTTCACAGCTAGCGGGTTAATATACGGCTACCAAGGTATTTCACAGCTAGCGCATTAATATATAACTGGCAAGTTGTTTAACAACTAGCGGCTTAATATACGGCTAGCAAGTTATTTCACAGCTACCGCGTTAATATGTAACTGACAAGTTGTTTCACAACTAGCGGGTTGATATACGGCTAGCAAGTTATTTCACAGCTAGCGTGTTAATGTATGGCTAGCAAGTTGTTTCACAGCTAGCGTGTTAATATATAGTTAGCAAGTTATTTCACAACTAGCAGGTTAATAAATGGCTAGCAAGTTATTTCACTGCTAGCGTGTTAATATATAGCTAGCAAGTTATTTCACAGCTAGCGCGTTAATGTATGGCTAGCAAGTTATTTCACAGCTAGCATGTTAATTTATTGCTATCAAGTAATTTCACAGCTAGCACGTTAATATATAGCTAGAAAGTAATTTCACACCTAGCATGCTAATATATAGCTAGCACGTCATTTCACAGCTAGCTTGCTAATATATCGCTAGAAAGTTATTTCACAGTTAACGTGTTAATATATAGCTAGTAAGTTATTTCACAGCTAGCGCGTTAATATATGGCTAGCAAGTTATTTCAAAGCTAGCGGGTTAATATTTAACTAGCAAGTTATTTCACAGCTAGCAGGTTAATATATAGCTAGCAAATTGTTTCACAGCTAGCGCGTTAATATATAACTGGCAAGTTGTTTCACAGCTAGCGGGTTAATATATGGCTAGCAAGTTATTTCACAGCTAGCGCGTTAATATATGGCTAGCAGGTAATTTCACAGCTAGCGCGTTAATATATGGCTAGCAAGTTATTTCACAGCTAGCGCGTTAATGTATGGCTAGCAAGTTATTTCACAGCTAGCGGGTTAATATATGGCTAGCAAGTTGTTTAACAGCTAGCGGGTTAATATATGGCTAGCAAGTTGTTTAACAGCTAGCAGCTTAATATATGGCTAGAATGTTGTTTAACAGCTAGCGGGTTAATATATGGCTAGCAAGTTGTTTAACAGCTAGCGGCTTAATATATGGCTAGAATGTTGTTTAACAGCTAGTGGGTTAATATATGGCTAGAAAGTTATTTAACAGCTAGCTTGTTAATATATGGCTAGAAAGTTGTTCAACAGCTAGCGGGTTAATATATGGCTAAAATGTTGTTTAACAGCAAGCGCGTTAATATATGGCTAGCAATTAATTTCACAGCTAGCTTGTTAATATATGGCTAGCAAGTTATTTCACAGCTAGCGCGTTAATATATGGCTAGCAGGTAATTTCACAGCTAGCGCGTTAATATATGGCTAGCAGGTAATTTCACAGCTAGCGCGTTAATATATGGCTAGCAGGTAATTTCACAGCTAGCGTGTTAATATATAGCTAGAAGGTAATTTCACAGCTAGTGCGTTAATAAATAGCCAGCAGGTTATTTCACAGCTACCGCGTTAATATATGGCCAGCAATTAATTTTACAGCTAGCGCGTTAATATATGGCTAGCAATTAATTTCACAGCTAACGCGCTGATATATGGCTAGCAATTTCACAGCTTGCGCATTAATATATAGCTAACAATTTCACAGCTTGCGCATTAATATATAGTTAACAGTTTCACAGCTAGCGGGTTAATATATGGCTAGCAGGTAATTTCACAGCTAGCGAGTTAATATATGGCTAGCAATTAATTTTACAGCTAGCGCGTTAATATATACCTAGTAAGTTATTTCACAGCTAGCACGTTAATATATGGCTAGCAAGTTATTTCACAGCTAGCGCGTTAATATATAGCTAGCAATTAATTTTACAGCTAGCGCGTTAATATATGGCTAGCAGGTAATTTCACAGCTAGCGCGTTAATATATAGCTAGCAATTAATTTTACAGCTAGCGCGTTAATATATGGCTAGCAGGTAATTTCACAGCTAGCGCGTTAATATATGGCTAGCAATTAATGTTACAGCTAGCGCGTTAATATATGGCTAGCAGGTAATTTCACAGCTAGCGCGTTAATATATAACTGGCAAGTTGTTTCACAACTAGCGGGTTAATATACGGCTACCAAGGTATTTCACAGCTAGCGTGTTAATATATAACTCGCAAGTTGTTTCACAGCTAGCGGGTTACTATATGGCTAGCAAGTTATTTCACAGCTAGCGCGTTAATATATGGCTAGCAAGTTATTTCACAGCTACCGCGTTAATATGTAAACTGGCAAGTTGTTTCACAACTAGCGGGTTGATATACGGCTAGCAAGTTATTTCACAGCTAGCGTGTTAATATATGGCTAGCAAGTTGTTTCACAGCTAGCGTGTTAATATATATTTAGCAAGTTATTTCACAACTAGCAGGTTAATATATGGCTAGCAAGTTATTTCACTGCTAGCGTGTTAATATATAGCTAGTAAGTTATTTCACAGCTAGCGCGTTAATGTATGGCTAGCAAGTTATTTCACAGCTAGCATGTTAATTATTGCTATCAAGTAATTTCACAGCTAGCACGTTAATATATAGCTAGAAAGTAATTTCACACTAGCATGCTAATATATGCTAGCACGTCATTTCACAGCTAGCTGCTAATATATCGCTAGAAAGTTATTTCACAGTTAACGTGTTAATATATAGCTAGTAAGTTATTTCACAGCTAGCGCGTTAATATATGGCTAGCAAGTTGTTTCACAGCTAGCGCGTTAATATATGGCTAGCAAGTTGTTTCACAGCTAGCGGGTTAATATATGGCTAGCAAGTTATTTCACAGCTAGCGCGTTAATATATGGCTAGCAAGTTAGTTCACAGCTAGCGTGTTAATATATAGCTAGCAAGCTTTTTCACAGGTAGCTCGTTAATATTTGGCTAGCAAGTTATTTCACAGCTAGCGCGTTAATATATGGCTAGCAAGTTATTTCACAGCTAGCGGGTTAATATATGGCTAGCAAGTTGTTTCACAGCTAGCGGGTTAATATATGGCTAGCAAGTTCTGAACATCTAGCGCGTTAATATATGGCTAGAAAGTTATTTCACAGCTAGCGCGTTAATGTATGGCTAGCAAGTTATTTCACAGCTAGCGCGTTAATATATGGCTAGCAATTAATTTTACAGCTAGCGCATTAATATATGGCTAGCAATTAATTTACAGCTAGCGCGTTAATATATGGCTAGCAGGTAATTTCACAGCTAGCGCGTTAATATATGGCTAGCAAGTTGTTTCACAGCTAGCGCGTTAATATATGGCTAGCAATTAATTTCACAGCTAGCACGTTAATATATAGCTAGCAAGTTGTTTCACAGCTAGCGGGTTAATATATAGCTAGCAAGTTATTTCACAGCTAGCGCGTTAATATATAATGGCAAGTGTTTCACAGCTAGCGGGTTAATATACGGCTACAAGGTATTTCACAGCTAGCGCATTAATATATAACTGGCAAGTTGTTTAACAGCTAGCGGCTTAATATATGGCTAGCAAGTTATTTCACAGCTACCGCGTTAATAGTAACTGGCAAGTTGTTTCACAACTAGCGGGTTGATATACGGCTAGCAAGTTATTTCACAGCTAGCGTGTTAATGTATGGCTAGCAAGTTGTTTCACAGCTAGCGTGTTAATATATAGTTAGCAAGTTATTTCACAACTAGCAGGTTAATAAATGGCTAGCAAGTTATTTCACAGCTAGCGGGTTAATATATAGCTAGTAAGTTATTTCACAGCTAGCGCGTTAATGTATGGCTAGCAAGTTATTTCACAGCTAGCGTGTTAATTTATGCTAGTCAAGTAATTTCACAGCTAGCACGTTAATATATAGCTAGAAAGTAATTTCACACCTAGCATGCTAATATATAGCTAGCACGTCATTTCACAGCTAGCTGCTAATATATCGCTAGAAAGTTATTTCACAGTTAACGTGTTAATATATAGCTAGTAAGTTATTTCACAGCTAGCGCGTTAATATATGGCTAGCAAGTTATTTCGCTGCTAGCGGGTTAATATTTAACTAGCAAGTTATTTCACAGCTAGCAGGTTAATATATAGCTAGCAAATTGTTTCACAGCTAGCGCGTTAATATATAACTGGCAAGTTGTTTCACAGCTAGCGGGTTAATATACGGCTAGCAAGTATTTCACAGCTAGCGCGTTAATATATAACTGCAAGTTGTTTCACAGCTAGCGGGTTAATATACGGCTAGCAAGTTATTTCACAGCTAGCGCGTTAATATATGGCTAGCAAGTTATTTCACAGCTAGCGCATTAATACATGGCTAGCACGTTATTTCACAGCTAGCGCGTTAATATGGCTAGCAAGTTATTTCACACTAGCGTTATTATGCTGCAATTACAGCTAGCGCTTTATATATGCTAGCAGTTTTCACAGCTAGCGCGTTATATATGCTAGCAAGTATTTCACAGCTAGCGCGTTAATATATGGCTAGCAAGTAATTTCACAGCTAGCGCTGTTAATATATGGCTAGAAGTATTTCACAGCTAGCGCGTTAATATATGGCTAGCAAGTTATTTCACAGCTAGCTGCTTAATATATGGCTAGCAAAGTTATTTCACAGCTAGCGCGTTAATATATGGCTAGCAAGTTATTTCACAGCTAGCGCGTTAATATATGGCTAGCAATTATTTCACAGCTAGCGCGTTAATATATGCTAGCAATTTGTTCACAGCTAGCGGGTTAATATATGGCTAGCAGTTATTTCACAGCTAGCGCGTTAATATATGGCTAGCAAGTATGTTTCACAGCTAGCGGTTAATATATGGCTAGCAAGTTATTTCACAGCTAGCGCGTTAATATATGGCTAGCAAGTTATTTCACAGCTAGCGGGTTAATATATGGCTAGCAAGTTATTTCACAGCTAGCGCGTTAATATATGGCTAGCAAGTTATTTCACAGCTAGCGCGTTAATATATGGCTAGCAGTTTTTCACAGCTAGCGCGTTAATATATGGCTAAAGTTATTTCACAGCTAGCGCGTTAATGTATGGCTGCAAGTTATTTCACAGCTAGCGCGTTAATATATGGCTAGCAGTATTTCACAGCTAGCGCGTTAATATATGGCTAGCAAGTTATTTCACAGCTAGCGCGTTAATATATGGCTAGCAAGTATTTCACAGCTAGCGCGTTAATATATGGCTAGCAAGTTGTTTCACAGCTAGCGGGTTAAGATATGGCTAGCAAGGTATTTCACAGCTAGCGCGTTAATATATGGCTAGCAAGTTATTTCACAGCTAGCGGGTTAATATATGGCTAGCAAGTTATTTCACAGCTAGCGCGTTAATATATAACTGGCAAGTTGTTTCACAGCTAGCGGGTTAATATGGCTACAGTATTTCACAGCTAGCGCTTAATTAACTGCAAGTTTTAACAGCTAGCGGTTAATATATGGCTAGCAAGTTATTTCACAGCTAGCGCGTTAATATGTACTGCAAGTTGTTTCACACTAGCGGGTTGATATATGGCTAGCAAGTTATTTCACAGCTAGCGTGTTAATGTATGGCTAGCAAGTTGTTTCACAGCTAGCGTGTTAATATAGTTAGCAAGTTATTTCACACTAGCAGGTTAATAAATGGCTAGCAAGTTATTTCACAGCTAGCGTGTTAATATATAGCTAGCAGTTATTTCACAGCTAGCGCGTTAATGTATGGCTAGCAAGTTATTTCACAGCTAGCATGTTAATTATGCTATCAAGTAATTTCACAGCTAGACGTTAATATATAGCTAGCAAGTAATTTCACAGCTAGCGTGCTAATATATGGCTAGCAAGTATTTCACAGCTAGTGCGTTAATATATGGCTAGCAAGTTATTTCACAGCTAGCGGGTTAATATATAGCTAGCAAGTTATTTCACAGCTAGCGCGTTAATATATAGCTAGCAAGTTATTTCACAGCTAGCGCGTTAATATAACTGGCAAGTTATTTCACAGCTAGCGGGTTAATATATGGCTAGCAGTGATTTCACAGCTAGCGCGTTAATATATGGCTAGCAAGTTTTTCACAGCTAGCGGTTTAATATATGGCTAGCAGTTATTTCACAGCTAGCGCGTTAATATATACTGGCAAGTTTTTCACAGGTAGCGCGTTAATATATGGCTAGCAAGTTATTTCACAGCTAGCGCGTTAATATATGGCTAGCAAGTTATTTCACAGCTAGCGCGTTAATATATGGCTAGCAAGTTATTTCACAGCTAGCGCGTTAATATATAGGCTAGCAAGTTATTTCACAGCTAGCGGTTAATATATGGCTAGCAAGTTATTTCACAGCTAGCGCGTTAATATATAACTAGCAAGTATTTCACAGCTAGCGCGTTAATATATGGCTAGCAAGTTATTTCACAGCTAGCGCGTTAATATATGGCTAGCAAGTTATTTCACAGCTAGCGCTTAATATATGCTAGCAGTAATTCACAGCTAGCGCGTTAATATATGGCTAGCAAGTTATTTCACAGCTAGCGCGTTAATATATGGCTAGCAAGTTATTTCACAGCTAGCGCGTTAATATATGGCTAGCAATTGATTTCACAGCTAGCGGGTTAATATATGGCTAGCAAGTATTTCACAGCTAGCGCTTAATATATAGCTAGCAATTTCACAGCTTGCGCGTTAATATATAGCTAAACAGTTTCACAGCTAGCGGTTAATATATGGCTAGCAGTTATTTCACAGCTAGCGCGTTAATATATGGCTAGCAATTATTTCACAGCTAGCGCGTTAATATATGGCTAGTAAGTTATTTCACAGCTAGCGCGTTAATATATGGCTAGCAAGTTATTTCACAGCTAGCGCGTTAATATATGGCTAGCAATTATTTTCACAGCTAGCGCGTTAATATATGGCTAGCAAGTTATTTCACAGCTAGCGCGTTAATAGTATGGCTAGCAAGTTATTTCACAGCTAGCGGTTAATATATGGCTAGCAAGTTATTTCACAGCTAGCGCGTTAATATATGGCTAGCAAGTTATTTCACAGCTAGCGCGTAATATATGGCTAGCAAGTTTGTTTCACAGCTAGCGCGTTAATATATGGCTAGCAAGTTATTTCACAGCTAGCGCGTTAATATATGGCTAGCAAGTTATTTCACAGCTAGCGCGTTAATATATAGGCTAGCAAGTTGATTTCACAGCTAGCGCGTTAATATATGGCTAGCAGGATTTTTCACAGCTAGCGCGTTAATATATGGCTAGCAAGTTTTCACAGCTAGCGGGTTAATATATGGCTAGCAAGTATTTCACAGCTAGCGCGTTAATATATGGACTGGCAAGGTATTTCACAGCTAGCGCGTTAATATATGGCTAGCAAGTATTTCACAGCTAGCGCGTTAATATAGCTAGCAGTTTTCACAGCTAGCGCGTTAATGTATGGTACCAGGTAATTTCACAGCTAGCGCGTTATATATGGCTAGCAGTTATTTCACAGCTAACCGTTAATGTATAACTAGCAAGTTATTTCACAGCTAGCGCGTTAATGATGCTAGCAAGTTATTTCACAGCTAGCGCGTTAATGTAAAGCTAGCAAGTTATTTCACAGCTAGCGTGTTAATATTTATTTAGCAAGTTATTTCACAGCTACCGCGTTAATATGTAACTGGCAAGTTGTTTCACAACTAGCGGTTGATATACGGCTAGCAAGTTATTTCACAGCTAGCGTGTTTAATGTATGGCTAGCAGTTGTTTCACAGCTAGCGTGTTAATATATAGTTAGCAAGTTATTTCACAACTAGCAGGTTAATAATGCTAGCAAGTTATTTCACTGCTAGCGTGTTAATATATAGCTAGCAAGTTATTTCACAGCTAGCGCGTTAATGTATGGCTAGCAAGTTATTTCACAGCTAGCATGTTATAGCATCAATTTAAGTAATTTCACAGCTAGCACGTTAATATATAGCTAGAAAGTAATTTCACAGCTAGCGTGTTAATATATGGCTAGCACGTTATTTCACAGCTAGCGCGTTAATACATGGCTGGCAAGTTATTCTCAGCTAGGCGGTTAATATATAACTGGCAAGTTGTTTCAAACTAGGGGTTAATATATGGCTAGTAAGTTATTTCACAGCTGGCGCAGTTAATATATGGCTAGCAAGTTATTTCACAGCTAGTGCGTTAAGTATAACTGGCAAGTTATTTCACAGCTAGCGGGTTAATATGGCTCCACGTTCCAGCTAGCGCGTTAATATATGGCTAGCAAGTTATTTCACAGCTAGCGGTTAATATAGCTAGCAAGTTATTTCCAGCTATGCGTTAATATTAACGGCAAGGTTTCACAGCTAGCGCGTTAATAATGGCTAGCAAGTTATTCACAGCTAGCGCGTTAATTATGGCTAGCAATTATTTACAGCTACGTTATTATACTGCAAGTTATTTCACAGCTAGCACGTTAATATAAAGCTAGCAAGTTATTTCACAGCTAGCGTGTTAATATATATTTAGCAAGTTTATTTCACAACTAGCAGGTTTAATATATGGCTAGCAAGTTATTTCACTGCTACCGTGTTAATATATGTTTAGCAAGTTATTTCACAGCTAGTGCGTTAATGTATGGCTAGCAAGTTATTTCACAGCTAGCTTGTTAATATATGGCTAGCAAGTTGTTTAACAGCTAGCAGCTTAATATATGGCTAGCAAGTTCTTTAACAGCTAGCAGCTTAATATATGGCTATAATGTTGTTTACAGCTAGCGGGTTAATATATGGCTATCAAGTTGTTAACAGCTAGCGGCTTAATATATGGCTAGAATGTTGTTTATCAGCTAGCGGGTTAATACTGGCTAGAAAGTTGTTTAACAGCTAGCTTGTTAATATATGGCTAGAAGTTGTTTTCAACAGCTAGCGGGTTAATATATGGCTAAAAAGTTGTTTAACAGCAAGCGCGTTAATATATGGCTAGCAATTAATTTCACAGCTAGCGCGTTAATATATGGCTAGCAAGTTATTTCACAGCTAGCGCGTTAATATATGGCTAGCAGGTAATTTCACAGCTAGCGCGTTAATATATGGCTAGCAAGTCATTTCACTGCTAGCGTGTTAATATATATTTAGCAAGTTATTTCACAGCTAGCGCGTTAATGTATGGCTAGCAAGTTATTTCACAGCTAGCGGGTTAATATATGGCTAGCAAGTTGTTTAACAGCTAGCGGCTTAATATATGGCTAGCAAGTTGTTTAACAGCTAGCAGCTTAATATATGGCTAGAATGTTGTTTAACAGCTAGCGGGTTAATATATGGCTAGCAAGTTGTTTAACAGCTAGCGGCTTAATATATGGCTAGAATGTTGTTTAACAGCTAGTGGGTTAATATATGGCTAGAAAGTTATTTAACAGCTAGCTTGTTAATATATGGCTAGAAAGTTGTTCAACAGCTAGCGGGTTAATATATGGCTAAAAAGTTGTTTAACAGCAAGCGTGTTAATATATGGCTAGCAATTAATTTCACAGCTAGCGCGTTAATATATGGCTAGCAAGTTATTTCACAGCTAGCGCGTTAATATATGGCTAGCAGGTAATTTCACAGCTAGCGCGTTAATATACGGCTAGCAGGTAATTTCACAGCTAGCGCGTTAATATATGGCTAGCAGGTAATTTCACAGCTAGCGTGTTAATATATAGCTAGAAGGTAATTTCACAGCTAGTGCGTTAATAAATAGCCAGCAGGTTATTTCACAGCTACCGCGTTAATATATCGCCAGCAATTAATTTTACAGCTAGCGCGTTAATATATGGCTAGCAATTAATTTCACAGCTAACGCGTTGATATATGGCTAGCAATTTCACAGCTTGCGCATTAATATATAGCTAACAATTTCACAGCTTGCGCATTAATATATAGTTAACAGATTCACAGCTAGCGGGTTAATATATGGCTAGCAGGTAATTTCACAGCTAGCGAGTTAATATATGGCTAGCAATTAATTTTACAGCTAGCGCGTTAATATATACCTAGTAAGTTATTTCACAGCTAGCGCGTTAATATATAGCTAGCAATTAATTTTACAGCTAGCGGGTTAATATATGGCTAGCAGGTAATTTCACAGCTAGCGCGTTAATATATAGCTAGCAATTAATTTTACAGCTAGCGCGTTAATATATGGCTAGCAGGTAATTTCACAGCTAGCGCGTTAATATATGGCTAGCATTAATGTTACAGCTAGCGCGTTAATATATGGCTAGCAGGTAATTTCACAGCTAGCGCGTTAATATATAACTAGCAAGTTGTTTCACAACTAGCGGGTTAATATACGGCTACCAAGGTATTTCACAGCTAGCGTGTTAATATATAACTCGCAAGTTGTTTCACAGCTAGCGGGTTACTATATGGCTAGCAAGTTATTTCACAGCTAGCGCGTTAATATATAACTGGCAAGTTGTTTCACAGCTAGCGGGTTAATATACGGCTACCAAGGTATTTCACAGCTAGCGCATTAATATATAACTGGCAAGTTGTTTAACAACTAGCGGCTTAATATACGGCTAGCAAGTTATTTTCACAGCTACCGCGTTAATATGTAACTGGCAAGTTGTTTCACAACTAGCGGGTTGATATACGGCTAGCAAGTTATTTCACAGCTAGCGTGTTAATGTATGGCTAGCAAGTTGTTTCACAGCTAGCGTGTTAATATATAGTTAGCAAGTTATTTCACAACTAGCAGGTTAATAATGGCTAGCAAGTTATTTCACTGCTAGCGTGTTAATATATAGCTAGTAAGTTATTTCACAGCTAGCGCGTTAATGTATGGCTAGCAAGTTATTTCACAGCTAGCATGTTAATTTATTGCTATCAAGTAATTTCACAGCTAGCACGTTAATATATAGCTAGAAAGTAATTTCACACCTAGCATGCTAATATATAGCTAGCACGTCATTTCACAGCTAGCTTGCTAATATATCGCTAGAAAGTTATTTCACAGTTAACGTGTTAATATATAGCTAGTAAGTTATTTCACAGCTAGCGCGTTAATATATGGCTAGCAAATTGTTTCACAGCTAGCGCGTTAATATATAACTGGCAAGTTGTTTCACAGCTAGCGCGTTAATATATGGCTAGCAAGTTATTTCACAGCTAGCGCGTTAATATATAACTGGCAAGTTGTTTCACAGCTAGCAGGTTAATATACGGCTAGCAAGTTATTTCACAGCTAGCGCGTTAATACATGGCTAGCAAGTTATTTCACAGCTAGCGCATTAATACATGGCTAGCACGTTATTTCACAGCTAGCGCGTTAATATACGGCTAGCAAGTTATTTCACAACTAGCGGGTTTATTTATGGCTAGCAAGTTCTAGAACATCTAGCGCGTTAATATATAACTGGCAAGTTATTTCACAGCTAGCGCGTTAATGTATAGCTGGCAAGTTATTTCACAGCTAGCGCGTTAATATATGGCTAGCAATTAATTTTACAGCTAGCGCATTAATATATGGCTAGCAATTAATGTTACAGCTAGCGCGTTAATATATGGCTAGCAGGTAATTTCACAGCTAGCGCGTTAATATATAACTGGCAAGTTGTTTCACAACTAGCGGGTTAATATACGGCTACCAAGGTATTTCACAGCTAGCGTGTTAATATATAACTCGCAAGTTGTTTCACAGCTAGCGGGTTACTATATGGCTAGCAAGTTATTTCACAGCTAGCGCGTTAATATATAACTGGCAAGTTGTTTCACAGCTAGCGGGTTAATATACGGCTACCAAGGTATTTCACAGCTAGCGCATTAATATATAACTGGCAAGTTGTTTAACAACTAGCGGCTTAATATACGGCTAGCAAGTTATTTCACAGCTACCGCGTTAATATGTAACTGGCAAGTTGTTTCACAACTAGCGGGTTGATATACGGCTAGCAAGTTATTTCACAGCTAGCGTGTTAATGTATGGCTAGCAAGTTGTTTCACAGCTAGCGTGTTAATATATAGTTAGCAAGTTATTTCACAACTAGCAGGTTAATAAATGGCTAGCAAGTTATTTCACTGCTAGCGTGTTAATATATAGCTAGTAAGTTATTTCACAGCTAGCGCGTTAATGTATGGCTAGCAAGTTATTTCACAGCTAGCATGTTGATAGCAATAAATTAAGTAATTTCACAGCTAGCACGTTAATATATAGCTAGAAAGTAATTTCACAGCTAGCGGGTTAATATATGGCTAGCAAGTTATTTCACAGCTAGCGCGTTAATACATGGCTGGCAAGTTATTTCACAGCTAGCGGGTTAATATATAACTGGCAAGTTGTTTCACAACTAGGGGGTTAATATATGGCTAGTAAGTTATTTCACAGCTGGCGCATTAATATATGGCTAGCAAGTTATTTCACAGCTAGTGCGTTAATGTATAGCTGGCAAGTTATTTCACAGCTAGCGGGTTAATATATGGCTAGCACGTGATTTCCCAGCTAGCGCGTTAATATATGGCTAGCAAGTTATTTCACAGCTAGCGGGTTAATATATAGCTAGCAAGTTATTTCTCAGCTAGTGCGTTAATATATAACTGGCAAGGTATTTCACAGCTAGTGCGTTAATATATGGCTAGCAAGTTATTTCACAGCTAGCGCGTTAATATATGGCTAGCAATTTATTTCACAGCTAGCCCGTTAATGTATAACTGGCAAGTTATTTCACAGCTAGCACGTTAATATAAAGCTAGCAAGTTATTTCACTGCTAGCGTGTTAATATATATTTAGCAAGTTATTTCACAACTAGCAGGTTAATATATGGCTAGCAAGTTATTTCACTGCTAGCGTGTTAATATATATTTAGCAAGTTATTTCACAGCTAGCGCGTTAATGTATGGCTAGCAAGTTATTTCACAGCTAGCTTGTTAATATATGGCTAGCAAGTTGTTTAACAGCTAGCAGCTTAATATATGGCTAGCAAGTTCTTTAACAGCTAGCAGCTTAATATATGGCTAGAATGTTGTTTAACAGCTAGCGGGTTAATATATGGCTATCAAGTTGTTTAACAGCTAGTGGCTTAATATATGGCTAGAATGTTGTTTATCAGCTAGCGGGTTAATATATGGCTAGAAAGTTGTTTAACAGCTAGCTTGTTAATATATGGCTAGAAAGTTGTTCAACAGCTAGCGGGTTAATATATGGGCTAAAAAGTTGTTTAACAGCAAGCGCGTTAATATATGGCTAGCAATTAATTTCACAGCTAGCGCGTTAATATATGGCTAGCAAGTTATTTCACAGCTAGCGCGTTAATATATGGCTAGCAGGTAATTTCACAGCTAGCGCGTTAATATATGGCTAGCAAGTCATTTCACTGCTTGCGTGTTAATATATATTTAGCAAGTTATTTCACAGCTAGCGCGTTAATGTATGGCTAGCAAGTTATTTCACAGCTAGCGGGTTAATATATGGCTAGCAAGTTGTTTAACAGCTAGCGGCTTAATATATGGCTAGCAAGTTGTTTAACAGCTAGCAGCTTAATATATGGCTAGAATGTTGTTTAACAGCTAGCGGGTTAATATATGGCTAGCAAGTTGTTTTAACAGCTAGCGGCTTAATATATGGCTAGAATGTTGTTTAACAGCTAGTGGGTTAATATATGGCTAGAAAGTTATTTAACAGCTAGCTTGTTAATATATGGCTAGAAAGTTGTTCAACAGCTAGCGGGTTAATATATGGCTAAAAAGTTGTTTAACAGCAAGCGTGTTAATATATGGCTAGCAATTAATTTCACAGCTAGCGCGTTAATATATGGCTAGCAAGTTATTTCACAGCTAGCGCGTTAATATATGGCTAGCAGGTAATTTCACAGCTAGCGCGTTAATATACGGCTAGCAGGTAATTTCACAGCTAGCGCGTTAATATATGGCTAGCAGGTAATTTCACAGCTAGCGTGTTAATATATAGCTAGAAGGTAATTTCACAGCTAGTGCGTTAATAAATAGCCAGCAGGTTATTTCACAGCTACCGCGTTAATATATCGCCAGCAATTAATTTTACAGCTAGCGCGTTAATATATGGCTAGCAATTAATTTCACAGCTAACGCGTTGATATATGGCTAGCAATTTCACAGCTTGCGCATTAATATATAGCTAACAATTTCACAGCTTGCGCATTAATATATAGTTAACAGTTTCACAGCTAGCGGGTTAATATATGGCTAGCAGGTAATTTCACAGCTAGCGAGTTAATATATGGCTAGCAATTAATTTTACAGCTAGCGCGTTAATATATACCTAGTAAGTTATTTCACAGCTAGCGCGTTAATATATAGCTAGCAATTAATTTTACAGCTAGCGGGTTAATATATGGCTAGCAGGTAATTTCACAGCTAGCGCGTTAATATATAGCTAGCAATTAATTTTACAGCTAGCGCGTTAATATATGGCTAGCAGGTAATTTCACAGCTAGCGCGTTAATATATGGCTAGCAATTAATGTTACAGCTAGCGCGTTAATATATGGCTAGCAGGTAATTTCACAGCTAGCGCGTTAATATATAACTAGCAAGTTGTTTCACAACTAGCGGGTTAATATACGGCTACCAAGGTATTTCACAGCTAGCGTGTTAATATATAACTCGCAAGTTGTTTCACAGCTAGCGGGTTACTATATGGCTAGCAAGTTATTTCACAGCTAGCGCGTTAATATATAACTGGCAAGTTGTTTCACAGCTAGCGGGTTAATATACGGCTACCAAGGTATTTCACAGCTAGCGCATTAATATATAACTGGCAAGTTGTTTAACAACTAGCGGCTTAATATACGGCTAGCAAGTTATTTCACAGCTACCGCGTTAATATGTAACTGGCAAGTTGTTTCACAACTAGCGGGTTGATATACGGCTAGCAAGTTATTTCACAGCTAGCGTGTTAATGTATGGCTAGCAAGTTGTTTCACAGCTAGCGTGTTAATATATAGTTAGCAAGTTATTTCACAACTAGCAGGTTAATAAATGGCTAGCAAGTTATTTCACTGCTAGCGTGTTAATATATAGCTAGTAAGTTATTTCACAGCTAGCGCGTTAATGTATGGCTAGCAAGTTATTTCACAGCTAGCATGTTAATTTATTGCTATCAAGTAATTTCACAGCTAGCACGTTAATATATAGCTAGAAAGTAATTTCACACCTAGCATGCTAATATATAGCTAGCACGTCATTTCACAGCTAGCTTGCTAATATATCGCTAGAAAGTTATTTCACAGTTAACGTGTTAATATATAGCTAGTAAGTTATTTCACAGCTAGCGCGTTAATATATGGCTAGCAAATTGTTTCACAGCTAGCGCGTTAATATATAACTGGCAAGTTGTTTCACAGCTAGCGCGTTAATATATGGCTAGCAAGTTATTTCACAGCTAGCGCGTTAATATATAACTGGCAAGTTGTTTCACAGCTAGCAGGTTAATATACGGCTAGCAAGTTATTTCACAGCTAGCGCGTTAATACATGGCTAGCAAGTTATTTCACAGCTAGCGCATTAATACATGGCTAGCACGTTATTTCACAGCTAGCGCGTTAATATACGGCTAGCAAGTTATTTCACAACTAGCGGGTTTATTTATGGCTAGCAAGTTCTAGAACATCTAGCGCGTTAATATATAACTGGCAAGTTATTTCACAGCTAGCGCGTTAATGTATAGCTGGCAAGTTATTTCACAGCTAGCGCGTTAATATATGGCTAGCAATTAATTTTACAGCTAGCGCATTAATATATGGCTAGCAATTAATGTTACAGCTAGCGCGTTAATATATGGCTAGCAGGTAATTTCACAGCTAGCGCGTTAATATATAACTGGCAAGTTGTTTCACAACTAGCGGGTTAATATACGGCTACCAAGGTATTTCACAGCTAGCGTGTTAATATATAACTCGCAAGTTGTTTCACAGCTAGCGGGTTACTATATGGCTAGCAAGTTATTTCACAGCTAGCGCGTTAATATATAACTGGCAAGTTGTTTCACAGCTAGCGGGTTAATATACGGCTACCAAGGTATTTCACAGCTAGCGCATTAATATATAACTGGCAAGTTGTTTAACAACTAGCGGCTTAATATACGGCTAGCAAGTTATTTCACAGCTACCGCGTTAATATGTAACTGGCAAGTTGTTTCACAACTAGCGGGTTGATATACGGCTAGCAAGTTATTTCACAGCTAGCGTGTTAATGTATGGCTAGCAAGTTGTTTCACAGCTAGCGTGTTAATATATAGTTAGCAAGTTATTTCACAACTAGCAGGTTAATAAATGGCTAGCAAGTTATTTCACTGCTAGCGTGTTAATATATAGCTAGTAAGTTATTTCACAGCTAGCGCGTTAATGTATGGCTAGCAAGTTATTTCACAGCTAGCATGTTAATTTATTGCTATCAAGTAATTTCACAGCTAGCACGTTAATATATAGCTAGAAAGTAATTTTACACCTAGCATGCTAATATATAGCTAGCACGTCATTTCACAGCTAGCTTGCTAATATATCGCTAGAAAGTTATTTCACAGTTAACGTGTTAATATATAGCTAGTAAGTTATTTCACAGCTAGCGCGTTAATATATGGCTAGCAAGTTATTTCAAAGCTAGCGGGTTAATATTTAACTAGCAAGCTATTTCACAGCTAGCAGGTTAATATATAGCTAGCAAATTGTTTCACAGCTAGCGCGTTAATATATAACTGGCAAGTTGTTTCACAGCTAGCGGGTTAATATACGGCTAGCAAGTTATTTCACAGCTAGCACGTTAATATATAACTGGCAAGTTGTTTCACAGCTAGCAGGTTAATATACGGCTAGCAAGTTATTTCACAGCTAGCGCGTTAATACATGGCTAGCAAGTTATTTCACAGCTAGCGCATTAATACATGGCTAGCACGTTATTTCACAGCTAGCGCGTTAATATACGGCTAGCAAGTTATTTCACAACTAGCGGGTTTATTTATGGCTAGCAAGTTCTAGAACATCTAGCGCGTTAATATATAACTGGCAAGTTATTTCACAGCTAGCGCGTTAATGTATAGCTGGCAAGTTATTTCACAGCTAGCGCGTTAATATATGGCTAGCAATTAATTTTACAGCTAGCGCATTAATATATGGCTAGCAGGTAATTTCACAGCTAGCGCGTTAATGTATAGCTGGCAAGTTATTTCACACGTAGCGCGTTAGTATATGGCTAGCAAGTTATTTCACAGCTAGCGCGTTAATATATGGTTTGCAATTAATTTCACAGCTAACGCGTTGATATATGGCTAGCAATTTCACAGCTTGCGCATTAATATATAGCTAACAATTTCACAGCTTGCGCATTAATATATAGCAAACAGTTTCACAGCTAGCGGGTTAATATATGGCTAGCAGGTAATTTCACAGCTAGCGCGTTAATATATGGCTAGCAATTAATTTCACAGCTAGCGTGTTAATATATACCTAGTAAGTTATTTCACAGCTAGCATGTTAATATATGGCTAGCAAGTTATTTCACAGCTAGCGCGTTAATATATGGCTAGCAATTAATCTTACAGCTAGCGTGTTAATATATGGCTAGCAAGTTATTTCACAGCTAGCGCGTTAATATATGGCTAGCAAGTTATTTCACAGCTAGCGGGTTAATATATGGCTAGCAAGTTATTTCACAGCTAGCGCGTTAATATATGGCTGGCAAGTTATTTCACAGCTAGCGGGTTAATATATAACTGGCAAGTTGTTTCACAACTAGGGGGTTAATATATGGCTAGCAAGTTATTTCACAGCTAGCGCGTTAATATATGGCTAGCAAGTTATTTCACAGCTAGTGCGTTAATGTATAGCTGGCAAGTTATTTCACAGCTAGCGGGTTAATATATGGCTAGCACGTGATTTCCCAGCTAGCGCGTTAATATATGGCTAGCAAGTTATTTCACAGCTAGCGGGTTAATATATAGCTAGCAAGTTATTTCTCAGCTAGTGCGTTAATATATAACTGGGAAGGTATTTCACAGCTAGTGCGTTAATATATGGCTAGCAAGTTATTTCACAGCTAGCGGGTTAATATATAGCTAGCAAGTTATTTCACAGCTAGCGCGTTAATGTATGGCTACCAAGTTATTTCACAGCTAGCGCGTTAATATATGGCTAGCAAGTTATTTCACAGCTAACCCGTTAATGTATAACTGGCAAGTTATTTCACAGCTAGCGCGTTAATGTATGGCTAGCAAGTTATTTCACAGCTAGCGCGTTAATGTAAAGCTAGCAAGTTATTTCACTGCTAGCGTGTTAATATTTATTTAGCAAGTTATTTCACAACTAGCAGGTTAATATATGGCTAGCAAGTTATTTCGCTGCTAGCGTGTTAATATATGTTTAGCAAGTTATTTCACAGCTAGCGCTTTAATGTATGGCTAGCAAGTTGTTTCACAGCTAGCGTGTTAATATATAGTTAGCAAGTTATTTCACAACTAGCAGGTTAATAAATGGCTAGCAAGTTATTTCACTGCTAGCGTGTTAATATATAGCTAGTAAGTTATTTCACAGCTAGCGCGTTAATGTATGGCTAGCAAGTTATTTCACAGCTAGCATGTTGATAGCAATAAATTAAGTAATTTCACAGCTAGCACGTTAATATATAGCTAGAAAGTAATTTCACAGCTAGCGGGTTAATATATGGCTAGCAAGTTATTTCACAGCTAGCGCGTTAATACATGGCTGGCAAGTTATTTCACAGCTAGCGGGTTAATATATAACTGGCAAGTTGTTTCACAACTAGGGGGTTAATATATGGCTAGTAAGTTATTTCACAGCTGGCGCATTAATATATGGCTAGCAAGTTATTTCACAGCTAGTGCGTTAATGTATAGCTGGCAAGTTATTTCACAGCTAGCGGGTTAATATATGGCTAGCACGTGATTTCCCAGCTAGCGCGTTAATATATGGCTAGCAAGTTATTTCACAGCTAGCGGGTTAATATATAGCTAGCAAGTTATTTCTCAGCTAGTGCGTTAATATATAACTGGCAAGGTATTTCACAGCTAGTGCGTTAATATATGGCTAGCAAGTTATTTCACAGCTAGCGCGTTAATATATGGCTAGCAATTTATTTCACAGCTAGCCCGTTAATGTATAACTGGCAAGTTATTTCACAGCTAGCGCGTTAATGTATGGCTAGCAAGTTATTTCACAGCTAGCGCGTTAATATAAAGCTAGCAAGTTATTTCACTGCTAGCGTGTTAATATATATTTAGCAAGTTATTTCACAACTAGCAGGTTAATATATGGCTAGCAAGTTATTTCACTGCTAGCGTGTTAATATATATTTAGCAAGTTATTTCACAGCTAGCGCGTTAATGTATGGCTAGCAAGTTATTTCACAGCTAGCTTGTTAATATATGGCTAGCAAGTTGTTTAACAGCTAGCAGCTTAATATATGGCTAGCAAGTTCTTTAACAGCTAGCAGCTTAATATATGGCTAGAATGTTGTTTAACAGCTAGCGGGTTAATATATGGCTATCAAGTTGTTTAACAGCTAGTGGCTTAATATATGGCTAGAATGTTGTTTATCAGCTAGCGGGTTAATATATGGCTAGAAAGTTGTTTAACAGCTAGCTTGTTAATATATGGCTAGAAAGTTGTTCAACAGCTAGCGGGTTAATATATGGCTAAAAAGTTGTTTAACAGCAAGCGCGTTAATATATGGCTAGCAATTAATTTCACAGCTAGCGCGTTAATATATGGCTAGCAAGTTATTTCACAGCTAGCGCGTTAATATATGGCTAGCAGGTAATTTCACAGCTAGCGCGTTAATATATGGCTAGCAAGTCATTTCACTGCTAGCGTGTTAATATATATTTAGCAAGTTATTTCACAGCTAGCGCGTTAATGTATGGCTAGCAAGTTATTTCACAGCTAGCGGGTTAATATATGGCTAGCAAGTTGTTTACCAGCTAGCGGCTTAATATATGGCTAGCAAGTTGTTTAACAGCTAGCAGCTTAATATATGGCTAGAATGTTGTTTAACAGCTAGCGGGTTAATATATGGCTAGCAAGTTGTTTAACAGCTAGCGGCTTAATATATGGCTAGAATGTTGTTTAACAGCTAGTGGGTTAATATATGGCTAGAAAGTTATTTAACAGCTAGCTTGTTAATATATGGCTAGAAAGTTGTTCAACAGCTAGCGGGTTAATATATGGCTAAAAAGTTGTTTAACAGCAAGCGTGTTAATATATGGCTAGCAATTAATTTCACAGCTAGCGCGTTAATATATGGCTAGCAAGTTATTTCACAGCTAGCGCGTTAATATATGGCTAGCAGGTAATTTCACAGCTAGCGCGTTAATATACGGCTAGCAGGTAATTTCACAGCTAGCGCGTTAATATATGGCTAGCAGGTAATTTCACAGCTAGCGTGTTAATATATAGCTAGAAGGTAATTTCACAGCTAGTGCGTTAATAAATGGCCAGCAGGTTATTTCACAGCTACCGCTTTAATATATCGCCAGCAATTAATTTTACAGCTAGCGCGTTAATATATGGCTAGCAATTAATTTCACAGCTAACGCGTTGATATATGGCTAGCAATTTCACAGCTTGCGCATTAATATATAGCTAACAATTTCACAGCTTGCGCATTAATATATAGTTAACAGTTTCACAGCTAGCGGGTTAATATATGGCTAGCAGGTAATTTCACAGCTAGCGAGTTAATATATGGCTAGCAATTAATTTTACAGCTAGCGCGTTAATATATACCTAGTAAGTTATTTCACAGCTAGCGCGTTAATATATAGCTAGCAATTAATTTTACAGCTAGCGGGTTAATATATGGCTAGCAGGTAATTTCACAGCTAGCGCGTTAATATAAAGCTAGCAATTAATTTTACAGCTAGCGCGTTAATATATGGCTAGCAGGTAATTTCACAGCTAGCGCGTTAATGTATGGCCAGCAATTATTGTTACAGCTAGCGCGTTAATATATGGCTAGCAGGTAATTTCACAGCTAGCGCGTTAATATATAACTGGCAAGTTGTTTCACAACTAGCGGGTTAATATACGGCTACCAAGGTATTTCACAGCTAGCGTGTTAATATATAACTCGCAAGTTGTTTCACAGCTAGCGGGTTACTATATGGCTAGCAAGTTATTTCACAGCTAGCGCGTTAATATATTACTGGCAAGTTGTTTCACAGCTAGCGGGTTAATATACGGCTACCAAGGTATTTCACAGCTAGCGCATTAATATATAACTGGCAAGTTGTTTAACAACTAGCGGCTTAATATACGGCTAGCAAGTTATTTCACAGCTACCGCGTTAATATGTAACTGGCAAGTTGTTTCACAACTAGCGGGTTGATATACGGCTAGCAAGTTATTTCACAGCTAGCGTGTTAATGTATGGCTAGCAAGTTGTTTCACAGCTAGCGTGTTAATATACAGTTAGCAAGTTATTTCACAACTAGCAGGTTAATAAATGGCTAGCAAGTTATTTCACTGCTAGCGTGTTAATATATAGCTAGCAAGTTATTTCACAGCTAGCATGTTATCTTATGGCTAGCAAGTAATTTTATAACAAGCGCGTTAATATATAGCTAGCAAGTTATTTCACAGCTAGCTTGCTAATATATAGCTAGAAAGTTATTTCACAGTTAACGTGTTAATATATAGCTTGCAAGTTATTTCACAGCTAGCGGGTTAATATATGGCTAGCAAGTTATTTCACAGCTAGCATGTTAATTTATTGCTATCAAGTAATTTCACAGCTAGCACGTTAATATATAGCTAGAAAGTAATTTCACACCTAGCGTGCTAATATATAGCTAGCACGTCATTTCACAGCTAGCTTGCTAAGATATCGCTAGAAAGTTATTTCACAGTTAACGTGTTAATATATAGCTAGTAAGTTATTTCACAGCTAGCGCGTTAATATATGGCTAGCAAGTTATTTCAAAGCTAGCGGGTTAATATATAGCTAGCAAGTTATTTCACAGCTAGCAGGTTAATATATAGCTAGCAAATTGTTTCACAGCTAGCGCGTTAATATATAACTGGCATGTTATTTCACAGCTAGCGCGTTAATGTATGGCTAGCAAGTTGTTTCACAGCTAGCGGGTTAATATAAAGCTAGCAAGTTATTTCACTGCTAGCGTGTTAATATATATTTAGCAAGTTATTTCACAACTAGCAGGTTAATATATGGCTAGTAAGTCATTTCACTGCTAGCGTGTTAATATATGGCTAGCAAGTTATTTCACAGCTAGCATGTTATCTTATGGCTAGCAAGTAATTTCATAACAAGCGCGTTAATATATAGCTAGCAAGTTATTTCACAGCTAGCTTGCTAATATATAGCTAGAAAGTTATTTCACAGTTAACGTGTTAATATATAGCTTGCAAGTTATTTCACAGCTAGCGGGTTAATATATGGCTAGCAAGTTATTTCACAGCTAGTGGGTTAATATATGGCTAGCAAGTTATTTCTCAGCTAGCGGGTTAATATATGGCTAGCAAGTTATTTCAAAGCTAGCGGGTTAATATATAGCTAGCAAGTTATTTCACAGCTAGCAGGTTAATATATAGCTAGCAAATTTTTTCACAGCTAGCGGCTTAATATATATCTAGTAAGTTATTTCACAGCTAGCGGGTTAATATATAACTAGCAAATTCTTTCACAGCTAGCGCCTTAATGTATGGCTAGCAAGTTATTTCACAGCTAACGTGTTACAATACAGCTAGCATGTTGTTTCACTGCTAGCGTGTTAATATATATCTAGCAAGCTATTTCACAGCTAGTGGGTTAATATATAGCTAGCATGTTGTTTAACAATTTACATACACTGGCCTTTATCTCAAGGTTAGAAAGCAGTATTGAAATCTTTAATATTTTGCCCAAAACAATATGTTGGGTCTGTTTAGTTGTTAAATATGGTTCTTATTAAAAGTGAAGGGAAATCTAGAGTAATACGCATCGCCGATCTAAAAAAAAAGATTTACTTAAGCACCCAAAATGGTTTTATTACATTATATTACATTATATGCAGTATTACACTCTACTGTATTTACAGAAAACATCAGTCACCTTAATATATTAGATATAATGATATATTGATATAAATTTTTGCCCATACCACCCACTACTAGAATGAGATCTGATCCATCACAGGCTAGAGTTATACCTCTTAGGGGACTCTGCTGCTTTCTATTTCAAGTCTGTGCTTTAGTGAAGACCAGACTTCCTTTTCAGGTAAGCTTGACTGCTTTTAAACCCTTATTTTCCCATCAGATCTGAATAGGAAAATACATCAGAATTCTCAGGCTGTTGCCTCCTCTCAGCCTTACCACTCAGTTAGTACCCTGCTCTCTGTCTCTCTAAAGGTATACCCGTGTTAAAACTATGAGGCTGAATTAAGCTTCTTTTTTTTTGCAGCTTCTTGTTTGAATGTTCCTGTTCCACCTTAAATGGTGCAGCAGCTGTCACAAACATTAGCAAATGAGACAAAATACTGACCTGTTGGTTCTGTGAAACAGCAAAAATAAGTTAGTGATACTCTGCAATAGAGAAACCTCCTCATATCAGGCCTTTCAACCCTCCATGAAGCTGAAGTCAGCTTCTTTTTCGCCAGCTGCTTGTTGGAACCTTCCTTTTCTTCCTTAAATGGTGAAACAGGAAAAGTCGAGCAAAAAGCTGACGAATGTCCTCAGAAAAATGTTACCAGCATTAAAATAATAATTAGGATATTCTGGGAGCCTAAATCAGCTGATCAGGGCGTCAGCAGTGATATTAAGCTGAGTCTGTACTGGATTAGCCTGAGTTCAGCTACGCTTGTAGATCTTCTTCAAATCCAGCTAAAAGGAGAGATCTATCGTGTTTCAGTGAGCATCAGATGAAAAACTGTGAACAGCAGGGAAACCTGCTGATTTTGTTCTGACTCCTTTTCATCTGCCCTCAGTCTGTACATGGAAATGTACACAGACAAAACCGGCTTAAGGAGGCTGCCAGCCTAATGATGTGAATTCAGTGCGCAGTAGCTTTAGCTCACATGTAGCAGTATTCATATTTCAACTCTTTAACGATCTCGTAATTCAGAGAATCCAGTGGTATTTGAGAGAAGAATGTTCACAGGACAAAACGTATCGGGTTCTGAACATGTTTATTTAACACGGTGCGATAGAGGCAACTTTTGGAAAACCCTATTCTTTCTGGCCATAGAGAAATCGGGCTTAGACCCGGAGTTCCTAATATGGGCATAAGAACATGGCTCTGACTACAAAATGACGACACAAATACAGTGGTCTATTATAAATGTAAAAACTTGTGGATATCTGTGTTTATATATTCTTTTTTTCTCCCTGTAGGGAATTTGAGAGAGCTGTGACATGACTTCCCTTCTGTTCAGACTACAAGGGGTCTTTACCCCTCACTAATAGGACAGAGCTCTGCATGCAGTTGGAGATGTGAATTTTTTTTACCCTCCCAGGAACACAAATCGGCAAGTGCACACCATTCTCTGTACTTTCATTTTGGTAACGCATGTGAATTATGTGCTTGATACAACCATAGCAGCTCAACATACATTCTGTAGATAAAGTCACATGCTCTCTCACTCTCTCATATAAAATGTATTTACACATACACTCTCAGTGGCCACTGTATTAGTTACCCCTACCTTGTATCTGGATACATTGATCATTTGATCAGTTCTACTTACCTTATACAGGATTTCTCTAAATCCTTATAAAGTCAAATAGTCTTAAAATAGATATTGCAAAATGTACAACAATTACAAAATACCTTATTATATAAGCATAATATTATACAGTGGGGTGCGAAAGTTTGGGCAGCCCTGTTAATTTTCCTGATTTACCTTTATAAATCATTGATTGTTCGGATAAAAAAAATCCGTTAAATATATCATATAGGGGACAAACACAGTGATACTTGAGAAGTGAAATGAAGTTCATATGAATTACAGAAAGTGTGCAATAATTGTCTAAACAAAATTAGGCAGGTGCATAAATTTGGGCACCAAAAAAAAAACCTTAACTCAATATTTAGTAGATCCTCCTTTCGCAGAAATAACAGCCTCTAAACACTTCCTATAGCTTCTAATGAGAGTCTGGATTGTGGCTGAAGGTATTTTAGACCATTCTTCTTTACAAAACATCTCTAGTTCATTCAGGTTTGATGGTTTCCGAGCATGGACAGCTCTCTTTAAGTGACACCACAGATTTTCAATAATATTCAGGTCTGGGGACTGAGATGGCCATTCCAGAACGTTGTACTTGTTCCTCTGCATGAATACCTTAGTAGATTTTGAGCAGTGTTTACGGTCGTTGTCCTGTTGGAAGATCCAGCCCCGGCGCAGCTTCAGCTTTGTCACTGATTCCTGGACATTGATCTCCAGAATCTGCTGATATTGATTGGAATCCATGCGTCCCTCAACTTTAACAAGATTCCCAGTCCCTGTACTGGCCACACAGCCCCACAGCATGATGGAACCACCACCAGATTTTACTGTAGGTAGCAGGTGTTTTTCTTGGAGTGCTGTGTTCTTTTTCCTCCATGCATAATGACCCTTATTATGTCCAAATAACTCTATTTTAGTTTCATCAGTCCACAGCACCTTATTCCAAAATGAAGCTGGCTTGTCCAAATGTGCTTTAGCATACCTCAAGCGGCTCTGTTTGTGATGTGGGTGGAGAAAAGCCTTCCTCTGCATCACTCTCCCATACAGCATCTCCTTGTGTAAAGTGCGCCGAATAGTTGAACGATGCACAGTGACTCCATCAGCAGCAAGATCATGTTGTAGGTCTTTGGTGCTGGTCTGTGGGTTGACTCTGACTGTTCTCAACATCCTTCGCTTCTGTTTATTCGAGATTTTTCTTGGTCTGCCACTTCGAGCCTTGACTTGAACTGTGCCT